>NC_053026.1:650942077-651093545 GCF_003073215.2 Triticum urartu | reverse complement strand
GAAATGGTGGCGCCGGCGCTGTCCTCGTCCCACCGGGCCACCTGATGGTTCGTCGGCGGCGCAGCTGGCATTGTTCTCCTACGCGATCGTCTACAACAGCGCCTCCTTGGCAGACACTTCCTGACGAGCGGCAGCTTGAGCAGGGATGGTATCGTAGATGGCACGCTGCTTGGCTTCAAAGTTGGGGTTTGTCATGGCCATGGACGCCACGGCCCAGGGCCGAGCCGACAAAATCAGAGGCCCTGTGCGAAACTCTAAAATGGGCCTTATCTCACTAAGGAAAAGAAGTACATAAACAGTACAACCGAAGCAAAATACTTTATCGAGTTCCTCAGACTAGACAAGCCAATCCCTATCGCAATGCTCTCCATTCGATAGAATTCTAGTGTAGAATAGTGCAGAAACCTCCTTTTATATTTATCCTTACGACCTTTCTTAAATGGCGTGTCCCTTTGAGGGCCCTTTTGTGCTAAAATTTCAATTTGCTTAGAATTAAGGGAATCCCAATTTCTTGGATCAAATATGTCAAACTGAAAAGAATCACCAACTTCTCCAGTAGGTGAAGTATTCAAGTTACCATCGGTATTACTAGCCCCAATGTCATCACAATTTTCTTCACTCTCAACATTATTTTCTATCTCTGTCTCGACATCTCTAGGGCTAGGATCATTGTCAACATTATTATCCGGAGCATGCTCTCTATCAAGTGACTGCTTATCGGAGGACACTTGTGGTTTTTTTATGAAAAAATTTATCCATATCTCCTTTTTGAGACAGAGTTAAATCCTCTATTTTTAGTTTCTTCAAACGCTTTTTGTAACCAAATTCATGTTTTCTAAATGCAGACATGACTTGGATCTTGCAATACTAGACACCTAATAGATGAAAAGAATATTAAAATTAACTGTAAGATTTTGGAAGAATCAAACAACTGACAGAAATCAAAATTCAAAGTAAAGGGCTCGCAGGATTACTAGGTATTGACGCGACGACGCTTAAAAAATGAAGATCGGGAGATTGGCCTGAACTTCCCTTGCCTTTCAGGTGATTCAGTTCAGGTCCTCCCTGTCGGCTGTTGCCCGGCCGTTCCTGCTGCTACTGTCCTCTTGAATCCTGAAAAGGACCTACAGTGTTGGAAGTTGGGACGGAATCATGAGATTTGTGAGGAAGGAAAGGAAAGATCGGAGGAACCCTAACCTGCTGCCGTGCCAGACGAATAGACGAAGAGACACCTCGTCGCTTCGCTCGTGTCGATGACGACCGATCACTGATTTTTTTTCTTTTTCATCGGATCAATCTTATCGTTGGATGAGGCGTTGACTAGTCGGGGCTGCTCTAGGTCCAGGACACCAGGCCAAGAGGCCCAAAAGGTTACATTTTTTTAGCTTAGTATATATACTGTTGCGTATGAATTTGGAGGCCCCTGAAGCGAGGGGGGCCTGTGCAAGCGCACAGGTAGCACACCCTTAGGCTCGGGCCTGCCACGGCCTCCTCGCTAGCTCGCTCGCCGTAGATCTGGCCGTCCGCCAGCCGGTGCTACTCCAGGAGTACCATGTTGTACCGTTATTCCTCCCACGCTGCCGCAACGCCGACAAAGGCGTCGGCGCAAGCGGAACCTCCGCCATGGCGGCATTGTAGTGCGCCTGCGCCTGCTCCATGGTGAAGTTGGCGTGCACAGGAGGCGTGGGAGCCAGGGCGGTGTCGTCGGAGCCCGTCTCCATCGCAGTCTCGTCCTCGTCGTCGGAGACCTTGGGCGAGTTGGCCGGCAAGCCGACATCGATCCGCCTGGCATGGCGGCTCCGCCAGGCGGCGGCAAGGGCGGCCACTGCGTGCTTTTGATGGAACTTAGATCGGAGTAGGCTAGTAGATCCGGTGAACCTACCTACTCCAGGTGCGGATGATCTCGATCCAGCGCCGGCCATGGTGGTGTGGTGATGGCGGCGATGTGGACAGAGATGGCGGCGGTGGTGGAGCTTCCCGTTGTATCACGCTAACCCTAGATCGGTAGGGATGTAGGTGGGATTCTGGACGCATGGTGAATCTCGTGTTGCGTGCGGCCGACTCTCCCACCCCTTTATATAGCGCGGCGACAGGGGCCCACCAACCATGGTTTGGTTGGGCGCCCCCGATCAGGGCACGGGTCAAGGGCCCGTCGAGCCGTTGGGCTCGATCAGGAGGAGATCAACCTAACATTCTTCCCCTTGATCTCAACTTTACTTTTAACCTTATACTTTCTAGTTTATTTGTTTCGTCACATATTGGTACATAGAGCATGTTTCATCGTCACAGCTTAATTGCCGATAGAATCATACAGCTACAACATACGTTTTGTTCAGAAACAAATTATGTTCCTTTTGGGCCTATCCAGGAAGCTTTCCCTTAAACCCAAGCCGGCTAAGTGTAGCGGATCCGCAAGCATATCCTTTGTCCTTATATGCTCGAGACTTATAGTTTGATCCTGGATTTTATCTTTCACAACATAATACCTTATCTCTATTGTTTTGGCAGCATTACTCGGCTTGTTGTTGTGAGGATAGAATACCGCGGGTTGGTTGTCGCAGTACATCTTTAGTGGTTTGTGAATACAATCTACCACTTTCAAGTCGGGTACAAATTTCTTTAGCCATATCGCCTGCCCCATGGCTTCGAAGCATGCTATGAATTCTGCATACATCGTGGATGATGCAACTATCGACTGTTTGGAGCTTTTCCACGAAATAGCTCCCCCAGCGAGAGTGAAGACGTATCCTGACGTGAATTTTCTATTATCTCTGTCCCTCGCAAAATCTGCGTCTGAATACCCTTTTATCTCTAGGGAATCACTTCTCCTGTATATTAGCATGTAGTCCTTCGTGCCTCGCGCATAACGCAATGCTTTCTTTACCATCTTCCAGTGATCCATGTCTGGATTCTCTTGATATCTACCGAGTACCCCGGTGATAAAAGCTAGGTCAGGGCGAGTGCACAGTTGTGCATACTGTAAGCTGCCAACTGCCGAAGCATATGGTACTACTTTCATTTGATCGATCTCGTACTGGTTCTTGGGACATTGGAATTTCCCAAAACTATCGCCCTTGACTATAGGAGCAGGTGTGGCTTTACTCGCATGCATATTATACTTTTTAAGAACCTTTTCTAAATATGCTTTCTGCGATAGTCCTAAGACTCCATTGTTCCTATCTCGGTGAATTTCTATGCCCAAAACATATGATGCTTCACCAAGATCTGTTATGTCAAAATTTGAGGATAAGTATTTCTTTGTTTCTTGTAGTAGACTAACATCACTGCTAGCAAGCAGGATATCATCCACATACAAGATTAGGAAAATATATGTCCTATTTTTAAACTTTGCATAAATGCAATTATCCTCAATGTTTTCTTTAAATCCAAAAATTTTAATCATTTGATTAAACTTTAGATACCATTGCCGAGAGGCTTGTCTTAATCCATAAATGGATTTCTTCAGGTGGCATCCCATATTTTCCTTGCCTTTCATGATAAAACCCTTAGGCTGTTTCATGTGGACATTTTCTTTTAAATCATCATTCAAAAATGTCGTCTTAACATCCATTTGATGTAACTCTAAATCAAAATGAGCAACTAATGTCATTATGATTCTGAAGGAACCCTTACATGAGACTGGAGAAAATGTCTCATTGTAATCTATCCCTTCTCTTTGTGTAAATCCTTTTGCCACGAGTCGTGCTTTATACTTTTCTATATTCCCTTTAGAGTCATACTAAATTTTGTAGACCCATTTATAGCCTACTGTTTTGGCTCCTTTAGGAATTTCCTCTAAGTCCCAAACATCTTTGGAACTCATCGATTTCATCTCGTCTTCCATTGCCTTCATCCACTTCGATGAATGAGGGCTTCTCATGGCTTCTTCATATGAGGTGGGATCTTTTTCTTTATGAACTATTTCTGTGTTATAAACTTTAAAGTCAGTAGAAATAGCTGACTTTCTTGGTCTTGTAGACCTTCTGAGGGCCTCAGTTTCTGGCACATTCTGTGCCTCAACTTCTGGCACTTCTTCTAAAATTTGTTGTTGCACCTCCCTTTCATGATCAACAACGGGTTCAGTCGGCTCCTGACGGACAGGTTCCGGGTCTACCCCCATAGTTGTCATGGGTGGAGTTGCAACTGGTAGTGAGAAAAATGGATCCTGAATCATCGGATTAGGTGCATGTACCCTCTTCTCCTCGAGATCAATTTTCCGAGCTACCAAGCTCCCCCTCATCATTTCGTCCTCTAAGAAGACTGTATGTCTCGTTTCTACAAACTTTGTACATCTGTCTGGGCAGTAGAAACGAAAACCTTTTGATCTGCCTGGATAGCCAATGAAGTGGCAACTTACAGTTTTGGGATCTAACTTTGCAATGTTTGGATTAAACATTTGGCCTCAGTAGGGCACCCCCACACCCTGAAGTGTTGTAGGGAGGGCACCCTTCCTGTACATAGCTCGTACGGTGTTTTGGGCACCGACTTGCTTGGTACTCTATTGAGAATGTGAATGGCGGTTTAAGCGCCTCCATCCATAATCCCAATGGCAAGTTTGAATAACTCATCATGCCGCACACCATATCCATAAGTGTACGGTTGAGCCTTTCAGCTACTCCATTCTTTTCTTCCATAGTGGGATACATTAAAAGCACATGAGTTATCATATCTTTCTCTTGCCAGAATTTCTCCCGTCATACGGGATTTTTTACATAATATTATGTCAGCTTTACCCCGTTACGCAGGTATTTTCCCAGACTTTTCCTGCCATGCAGGTTTTATCATAATATCTTTTCCCGCCATGCGGGTAATTCCCTGTAAGGGAATATGAATGCCAGAATTGGCTCTTTTGACTGCATATTCAATCATCAAATTTAGGAATAAATCCAAATGCTCTTTTACACACATGCTTAATCCGACGTTGGTCAAATTAAACACGCATGTTGCTTGTTTCATATCAGATCATGTTGACTAGAAAAAAAAACTTCTTCATAGAGAGTACATGAAAGACATTCATCAACCAAGACTCTCAATGATCTATTTCTTTCTTTTGATGCCATTCTTTAGAGAGAACATACTCCCTCACGTTATGACCTTTCTTTGGCCTCTTTTTTTATTTGGGCTTCTTTGGTCTCTTTTATTTTTTTTGTAAAGTCCGGAGTCTCATCCCGACTTATGGGGGAATCATAGTCTCCATCATCCTTTCCTCACTGGGGCAATGCTCTAATAATGATGATCATCACACTTTTATTTACTTACAACTCGATATTACAACTCGATACTAGAACAAAGATATGACTCTATATGAATGCCTCCAGCGGTGTACCGGGATGTGCAATGATCTAGCATAGCAATGACATAAAAAACGGGCAAGCCATGAAAACATCATGCTAGCTATCTTACAATCATGCAAAGCAATATGACAATGAATGCTCAAGTCATGTATACGATGATGATGGAAGTTGCATGGCAATATATCTCAGAATGGCTATGGAAATGCCATGATAGGTAGGTATGGTGGCTGTTTTGAGGAAGGTATATGGTGGGTTTATGGTACCGGCGAAAGTTGCGCGGTACTAGAGAGGCTAGCAACGGTGGAAGGGTGAGAGTGCTTATAATCCATGGACTCAACATTAGTCATAAAGAACTCACATACTTATTGCAAAAATCTACTAGTCATTGAAACAAAGTACTACGCGCATGCTCCTAGGGGGATAGATTGGTAGGAAAAGACCATCGCTCGTCCCCGACCGCCACTCATAAGGAAGAGAATCAATAAATAAATCATGCTCCGACTTCATTACATAACGGTTCACCATACGTGCATGCTACGGGAATCGCAAACCTCAACAAAAGTATTTCTAAAATCCACAACTACCCACTAGCATGACTCTAATATCACCATCTTTATATCGCAAAACTATTGCAAGGAATCAAACATATCATATTCAGTGATCTACAAGTTTTATGTAGGATTTTATGACTAACCATGTGAATGACCAATTCCTGTCATCTCTTTAAATAGGTATAAGTGAAGCAAGAGAGTTTAATTCTTTATACAAAAGATATTCCCACGCTCTAACAAATATAAGTGAAGCAAAAGAGCACTCTACAAATGGTGGTTTTCTATGTAAAGAGAAACAGACAATCCAAACTTCAAATGATATAAGTGAAGCACATGAAGCATTCTATAAAGCCATACTCAAAAGATATAAGTGAAGTTCATAGAGCATTCTATAAATAAACCAAGGACTATCTCATACCAGCATGGTGCATAAAAGAAAGATGAAAACTAAATGCAAAAGACGCTCCAAGATTGTGCATATCACATGAACGAAACGAATCCGAAAACATACCGATACTTGTTGAAGAAAGAGGGGATGCCTCCCCAGCATCCCCAAGCTTAGACGATTGAGTCTCCTTGAATATTTACTTGGGGTGCCTCAGGCATCCCCAAGCTTGAGCTCTTGCCTCTCTTCCTTCTTCTCACATCGAGACCTTCTCAATCATCGAACACTTCATCCACACAAAACTTCAACAGAAAACTCGGTAAGATCCGTTAGTATAATAAAGCAAATCACTACTCTAAGTACTGTTGCAAACCAATTCATATTTTGTTTTTGCATTGTTTCTACTGTAAGATAACTTTTTCATGGCTTAATCCACTAATATAAATTGATAGTTTCATCAAAATAAGCAAACTATGCATCAAAAACAGAATATGTCTAAAACAGAACAGTCTGTAATAATCTGAACATTCACCATACTTCTGATACTTTAAAAAATTCTACAAAAATTAGGAAAAATAAACAATTTGTATATGAAGACAGTGCAAAAATAATCAGAACCATTTGACATTCCAGCTAAAAATGTAAAATCGCGCACTACAGCCAAAGTTTCTGTCTTGCACCGTACAAACCATCAAGCAAATGTAAACATCCTAAAGGCAAACCTTGGCACATTATTTTTCTAATACAATGTAATTGTATAAGGGGATAATTATTTTTATTGAAAAGTTTCTGTAATCAAGATTCACAAAGCTTCCATGAGCATGAACAAAGTTCAAGGCTAGCTCCCACTTCAACAATGTTTGTCTTTCTCACTTTCGCTTTCCTTTTTGAAAAAGTTTTGGGTTCCCCTCTTTATTTTTGTTGTTTTTAAACTATATGAAAGCAGTCAACAGAAATAAATGACTCTCTAAAACTTCCGGGTTGTCTCCCTGGCAGCGCTTTCTTTAAAGCAGTTAGGCTAGGCATATAGTGCTCAAGTAGTGAATCCACCTGGATCCCAAGGTATATCGAAGCCAATTTTAATTAGCAATGATTTGGCATTTAGTAGTGAGCACAAAGCAACATATATCAAGCAATGGCGAAGTCTAACTCTCTTTCTATGCATTGGCATGTCATAAAAGAACAATTCATGCACACCTAGTAAACGCCAATGCATAGTATAAACAGTTTCTTGCAATTTTATCGTATTGGAAACATAGAGAGGTGGAGATATAGTTCCTCTCTCATAATAATTGCAAGTAGGAGCAGCAAGCACATGCATATTATATCTATTAAAATCATCATGTGTAACGGTAAAAGGCAACCCATCAATATAATCCTTAATAAGAGCAAACTTCTCCGATATAGTGTAGTCGGGAGAATTCAAAAAGATAATAGGATTATCATGTGTGGGTGCAACAGCAACAATTTCATGTTTAACATAAGAAACTATAGCAATTTCATCTCCATAAGCATAATTCATATTGGCATCTTGGCCACAAGCATAGCAAACATCATCAAAAAGGGATATTACAAGAGAATCAACGGGATCATAATAATCATCATAGCAATCATCCTTCGGTAAGCACGAAAGGGAATTAAACAATGTATGAGTTGAAGAGTTACTCTCATTAGAAGGTGGGCACGGGTGATCAATCCTCTCTTCCTCCTTTTGTTCTTCGCTCTCCTCCTCATCTTTTTCATCCAATGAGCTCACAGTTTCATGAATTTCTTCTACCATAGACTCCTGCAAAATATTAGTCTCTTCTTGGACAGCGGAGTATTCCTCAATATATTGTTTAACATAGGTATTAGAAGCATAATTCTCATAACAATATTCAAGTATAGCAAAATTTTCAGATTTGTAAAGAGTAGCATCATACTTTTCAATCAAAGAAGCAATTTCAAAAGCACCCTTAAAAGCAACAAATTCTTCAATTTGTTGAACATCATAGTAATTATAAACACCCTTAGCATATGAAGATAATATTCCATTATCAATAAACTCACATTGGTAGGGAAGGTGTTTCTTAGGGTTTTCAGAACAACAAGTAAAATCATAATGATAGCATAAATTCCAAGCATAGCATTGCATAGTATTAATTTGATGCTGTAAAAGTTTCCCTTTTTGAGATATTCGGTGTCGCACATAACAAGCATTCTCATCTAAAGATTTTCCCTCAACTAGTCTAGTTGGGGTTTCAGCACGAGCACATGGGGATCGAAGATGATCCAAGTAATAAGTTTCAGCGGTGTGATAGATTTTGAGTGGTTCTTCAACCATTGGTTCAGTAGGTACAACCAATTTTTTTGGTATTTTGCATTTCCTACCCATAACTAAAGATAGAAAACAACTAAGAACAGCAAAATAAAAATTACTTAGTGATAAAGCAAACAAGCACACACGAGAATATTCACCCCACGCTATTGCTCCCCGGCAACGGCGCCAGAAAAAGGTCTTGATAACCCACAAGTATAGGGGATCGCAACAGTTTTCGATAAGTAAGAGTGTCGAACCCAACGAGGAGCTAAAGGTAGAACAAATATTCCCTCAAGTTCTATCGACCACCGATACAACTCTACGCACGCTTGACGTTCGCTTTACCTAGAACAAGTATGAAACTAAAAGTACTTTGCAGGTGTTGTTGGATAGGTTTGCAAGATAATAAAGATTACGTAAATAAAAATTAGGGGCTGTTTAGGTAAAGAAACAATAAAGTAAATATAGCGAGTGTGGAAAAGTGGTGGTAGGAGTTGCGAAATTGCCCCTTAAGCAATTGACTACTTTACTAGACCGATAGCAAGTATTATGTGGGAGAGGCCACTGCTAGCATGTCATCCCTGACTTGGAATTCTATGCACTTATGATTGGAACTATTAGCAAGCATCCGCAACTACTAATGTTCATTAAGGTAAAACCCAACCATAGCATTAAGATATATTGGTCCCCCTTCAATCCCGTATGCATCAATTTCTATGCTAGGTTGAAGCTTCTGTCACTCTTGCCCTCCAATACATAGTCCTATCAACATACAACTAACCCTAGGGTGTGATCCACGCGCGCAATCATATGATGGGCACCAAAGGACAGCAACATAACCACAAGCAAATTAAATCAATCATAGCAATTCATCAACCACCGATAGGACAACGAAAATCTACTCAGACATCATAGGATGGCAACACATCATTGGATAATAATATGAAGCATAAAGCACCATGTTCAAGTAGAGGGTACATCGTGTTGCGGGAGAGTGGACCGCTGTAGATAGAGGGGGGAAGGTGATGGAGATGTTGGTGAAGATGGCGGAGGTGTTGGTGTAGATCGCGGTGATGATGATGGCCCCCGGTGGCGTTCCGGCACCACCGGAAGCGAGGGGGGAGAGCCCCCCTCCTCCTCCTTCTTCATTGACCTTCTCCCTAGATGGGAGAAGGGTTTCCCCTCTGGTCCATGGCCTCCATGGCGTGGGAGGGGCGAGAGCCCCTCCGAGATTGGATCTGTCTCTCTGTCTCTCTCTGTTTCTGCGTTCTCAGATTCTTCCCTTTCGCCGTTTCTTATATTCCCGGAGATCTGTAACTCCGATTGGGCTGAAATTTTAACACGATATCTATCTGGATATTAGCTTCCTTGCGGTGAAAGAAGGGCTCCAACCGCCTTAAGGGGTGGCCACGAGAGTCAGGGGCGCGCCTGACACCTTGGGGCGCGCCCCCCTACCTCGTGCCCCCTCGGGCACCGTCTCACGATGATTCCACTTCCCAAAATTTATAAATATTCCAAAATAAATCTCCGTCAGTTTTTATTCCGTTTGGACTCCGTTTGGTATGGGTTTTCTGCGAAACAAAAAACATGCAACAAACAGGAACTGGCACTGGGCACTGGATCAATATGTTAGTCCCAAAAATAGTATAAAAAGTTGCCAAAAGTATATGAAAGTTGTAGAATATTGGCATGGAACAATCAATAATTATAGATACGACGGTGACGTATCAGTTGTCAGCGGATTAGATTTGTGGAATATTGTACTCTCTACGGTGGTATGTGGAATTTGTTTTGCAGAGCCGAACATGATCCTTGTGTTCAAAATCTTCTATGGAGTATTCAGAGAAGGAACCCGCCTTGCAATACCGAAGACAATCTGCGCGCCGGACTCATCGCCATTGAAGCCTGGTTCAGGGGCTACTGAGGGAGTCCTGGATTAGGTGGTCCTCGGACAGCTGGACTATATACTTTGGCCGGACTGTTGGACTATGAAGATACAAGATTGAAGGCTTCGTCCCGTGTCCGGGTGGGACTCTCCTTTGCGTGGTAGGCAAGCTTGACGATTCGGATATGTAGATCTCCTTCTCTATAACCGACTCTGTGTAACCCTAGCCCCCTCCGGTGTCTATATAAACCGGAGGGTTTAGTCCGTAGGACAACAACAATCATAATCATAGGCTAGCTTCTAGGGTTTAGCCTCTACGGTCTCGTGGTAGATAAACTCTTGTAATACTCATATCATCAAGATCAATCAAGCAGGAAGTAGAGTATTACCTCCATCAAGAGGGCCCGAACCTGGGTAAACATTGTGTCCCCCACCTCCTGTTACCATCAGCCTTAGACGCACAGTTCGGAACCCCCTTGTTTCGCGAAAAAGAAACGTCCCCCGCGTTGGGGTATTTCCTAATGCGTAACGACAATAAAAATGAAATGCGGGCGTGCCAGTATACAATAGTATACAAATAAATAAAATGAACAATCACATAGCGAAATACTGCTTTATTAATTCTCATGAGAATTACAAAGTGCGGTTTCCCACTGATTACAAATATTGCGACATGGACAAGTACATCTGACTAATATCCAACGAAAGTGGGGGTTCTGGTTCCCGGAGCCTCGTAAGACAATCCGGTTAATTACATCCGCGGGGTAATCCACGAAACACCTCCGATTAAGCTGCGATGATGGTCGTCATCTTGTAACTTGAAATATCCTCATGACATGTTGAGAGGTAAAAGTGGCAGATATGAATGTTCTAAGGCCTCATCATCCCAGGTATGAAGCGCCCGGCCTCGTTGGCGCCGGGTTCATAGTGAAGCCTCAAAATTGTGTTCGACCTCGTTGGTCGCGAACAAAGTGAGTCCGGCCTCGTCGGCCAGGACAAAAGGGTTCCGGCCTCGTCGGTCACGGAAAGGGGTAATGACTCCAAGCTTCGTCGGTCGAGGAGATAGTGCGTCCAGCCTCGTCAGTCGGGACAAATGATTTCCGGCCTCGTCGGTCGCGGAAAAGGGAAATGATCTCTTGGCCTCGTCGGCCAAGGAGAAAGTGCGTCCAACCTCATCGGTCAGGACAAATAATTTCCGGCCTGGTTGGTCGCGGAAAAGAGAAATGATCTCTTGGCCTGGTCGGCCAAGGAGAAGTATGTCTAGCCTCATCAACGAGTACTTGTGAATATTCCGGCCTCGTCGATCGTGGAAAAGCATTGCGCTGCAAGAGACTTGCTATAAAATATCCGGCCTCGTCAGTATCGAAAGATCAAATAAGGTGCGTTGGCACTGTTAATTATTTGCAAATGGTGTGAACCAATTTATCTTAAACCATGGAGCCACGGTCCTCAATTTATCACTCGATCGCCGCATGATCTTGAGTGTGCTATCAAAATACGGGACTTTGCCGCAGCTCAATTCGCTCAGAAATATAACATGGAGCTAATGGAACTCCTCATCGCACCACTCGACCACCGCACGGCTTGAGTTCAAATAAAGCACCAATAATCTGCCTCCCACATATCTCTGTATGGACACGACCACCAGTGACGAACAACACGTATATGCTATACATCTAGAAAGGGACCAGGGGTCTCCAAGGCACAAGACGTGCATGCATGGGTGAGGTGACGGCCAGCTATATACGAGGCCAGCCTTGCATTCGTGCACGCCTAACAGGTGCTGCTTGTGCCTCGGCGGCCCGGCGGCCATGTGACCGACTCTGCATGTGGGCGGCTGCCTTTATCTTCTTCTACTGCTTGTACTAATTTGCATAGTGCATGGACTCATGTATGCACTTCATCTTTGCGTAGTCTGCACCTTTGTGTCTGCTACTAACTTATTTTGTGCCTCAAAACTAGAGTGCTACTGTTGCTATATGATCTTATTTTGTCTCTTTTCCGTCAAGATGCCAACACCTTTTTAGATCAAAGAGCACTTGCATCTGTGTTTAGATCGGTGTAAACCGATCAAATTTTGTGAGCCATTTCTTCCATCTATACCTGTATTTAGACTGGCTAACCAAACACATGATCGGTGTAAATCAATCTAATATGTAGCTGCCATGTTCATTATCTGCACCAATATTTTGTTTGACACGCACACCCACGACCTATGTAAAGTGATCTAATCTGTTGTGGCCCTACACCTGTATTTGGGTTAACAAGCACACCCACGACCGGTGTAAACCGGTCTAATCCATCTTGTCCTTAATCATCCCTGCATCTGTATTTGGGTTGACAAGCAAACCCATGATCGAAGAAACCGATCTAATCCGCCGCTCCTGCTCATCGCCTATTATCTTTGCCTTGTGCCTATATTCTACTTGTTTACTTTGAGTGACAAGCATCAACGCCAAATCTTGTAATTTGTACCTATGAGTAACAATTTTGTAGACTGGATAAACCAATCTTATTTTCTCAAGGCAACAAAGATCGGATAGACCAATCTATTTTTTCGAGGCAACATATTTAACTGGTGTGAACCAATCTAATTTTCCGAGGCACAAAGATCGGATAAACCAATCTATTTTTCCAGGACGCGTCTAGCCGGTGGCCGGCTGCCCACTAGCACTCTGTGGTGGCCGGCTGAAAAAGGTAAGTTTTTGTCTCCCTAACTCATATTAGAAAAAGTAAACAGGTGTGGACATATGTGAAGAGGATAAATAATTGTAAATTATCCATGTGAACTGATGTGGACGTATTTAATTTGTGTTTTCACTTTTTTTAAAAATCATAACTTTCAAACCGCGCGTCGAAATTAAGATCCGTTTTCACTTTTGGAACCCTCGTGGCGTGCTTTTCGAAACTAGATCCCTCATGGTTATGTTTTGACGGAAAAAAAATTGTGCAATTTTCTCCCTGTTTTGTGCAACTGCCTAGTCGTCGGTGTGCAACTACCTGACAGGGATGTGCAACTTTTCTCCTATACTGTAAACATGCAGATTTCAATGATGGTGCAAAACTAACTTCTTTCAATGAGATGTGCAACTTCGTCTGTTACCCAGGCCAACTGCATAGTAGTTGATCTGCAACTTTTCCCTGTCCGTGGATGTGCTTCACTATTTGCTGCATCGGCCAACAACCTAACAGTGGATGTGCAACTTCGTATACTACCACAGCCAACTGTCTAACTGTGATTTGCAACTTTCTCTTGTATCCCATGGATGTGTAGTTTTCCTGCTAGCACACGGCCCAAACCACCCCCTAGTGAGTTTTGCAACTTTAGCACTCTGTTTATATGCAACTTTTTATCATTCAACTGATGTGCAACTTTGTATATCGCCCGTGGCCAACTACCTAGCAGACTATGTGCAACTCTGTTTGTTGGTTCCGCCAATTGAAAATACAGGTCCACAAATAAAGAACGTAGGGAGTTGCACATTGGCCCCGTTTGGATCATGGGCTTAGAGCTAGTTTCGGTTAGTTGGAGGCTCAAATAACCCAAAAGTATCCAAACAAGGAGGGTTAGAGTGGGTTAGTTTCATCTAACCCAACTATCCTGGTGGAGAGGTGCTTATTTGGGTTAGAGTGGGTTAGAAAATAACTTTTACTCTAACTGTGTTAGAGTATCCAAACAGAGCTATTAACTAATAGGCAGTTGGCTTGAATAATAGACTAAGTTGCACATATCCCTTGCGGAGGAGGTGGGGGTAGGGTGTGTCAACAGTGAAAAACTATGCATCCACGAGTAGGGAGGATGGTTGCACAACGACTACTAAGTAGTTGGTCAGGACAGTAGACTAGTTGCACCATATAGCACGAAAGTTGGCATCGAAAAAATTTCATCGAAATAAACCCATGTGGGATGTAGTTTCAAAGATCTCATCACGAGAAATCCAACAGTGAAGACGGATCTAAATTCCGACGCATGGTTTGAAAGATATGACTTTTTAAAAATTTTAAAAACCCGAAATAAATAGACGTGGATCTGTTTTTCGTCACATGTGACAAGTCTGAGCGCATTTAATGCTAGTAGTCACATGCATAGCAGACAATACATGCATGTATGCATGTGAGTGACAGAACGGCCGCTCGTTTTCTCCAACGAGTGCGCGTGCACTTTTAAGATTTTAGAATTTTTCCAAGGCAACATATTTGACTGGTGTGAACCAATCTATTTTCCGAGGCAACATGATTGTATGAAGCAATCTTGATCCGAGGCAACAATATAGAGACCGATAAATCGATCTTACATATTCCGAGGCAGCAATAAGATTGGACAAACCAATCATTTATCCGAGGCAGTGAGAAACGGCAGGAGATAAAGAAGAGACTTGTGTTGCTCTCACCATTAGCTACCATTGGATGCATGGCCGTACCGACGTGGCCGTCGTCGCCGGACGGCTTGCCCCTGATCTACTACATGCGCGTGAGCGCCCTTGCGGCTGGCCACGTATCAGCTGCAACTGCGTGCGTATGAGCGGCCTCCCCCGTGTGCGCAGCCCTGCCGCGGCCACCGCGTCCGCGTGTACTGCAAAGCGGCCTTGCGGCCAGCCTTCCGTGTATGCCCCTCGTGAGCGGCCTGGCGGCCCACCTTGTGCCTCTGTGTGTAGCCCTGTTGCCGGCGGCGGCCGCGTGCGTGGGAGCGGCCAGCCATGTATACGTGCGTATCTTGAGAGCGGCCTTGCAGCCAGCCATATGTGTGAGCCTCCCGTGCGCGTGGAGTTCTGCCTTTATATAGGCAAGGAGCTAGGGCTGGATGCTGCGGTGGTGCAGCGCAAGCCGCCGCTAGTTTTCTGTTAGACGAACAGGTCGCTCGCAAGATACGCGGAGGCGATGATAATCCATTCAAACCGTGTGAGTTTAAGGTGCATGCTTATCCAATTGCTACCAACCGGACGTATCTACCTCTCATGTATTTTCCTGGCTGTTAGACGGGCCCAAGCAATACGCGTGCATGTAGCTTCAGAAGATAAGCAACCGAGTTGTTAATGCTTCAAAACACCGTGTCACGGGCTGGCCGGAATATTTAATTAATATATCCATGATTAAGCATGCCAATTAGCATGCAATGCATGCATGCATTCGGTTCTGATTGTTTTGTCCACACTAGAAAAATAGCTAGTGCATCAACAATGGCCATCTTGTGAGCCTTAACTAGATACACGTAGGCATGGGAAAGTTTTCCCATATACGTGTACATGCAAAGCACTATCACATTTGTTCTTCCTGTGATTCTAAGAAAATAGTTCGGAAAAACATTATAAAAATACTTTCCACGCTCATAGATACTTTGGCGCGACAAAATCTCGTCAAACACCCCTACCCGAGATCCGCCGGTTTTGACACCGACAGTGGGCGCTCGACCATCACAAGGTTGTGTTTGATCACCTGCGGAATAATCATATAAAAAGTTCAGTTTTTTTTGTGCAACCAGGACTGATGTTCTCTGCAACCACACAGCTCATGTTGTGCAACTAACTGGTTGTTGTGTGCAAGCTAAGTTGAAAAGAATACATGTAGTAGCACGGCCCGTCATGGCACTTGGATGGTAATCACCTATAGCCAGAACAAGAAAAACAAGTTAGTTGTTTATCTTCATGCTTGAACTAACATAGCGTGCTCAACAGGGTTTCGGGGTGGTGCACGTAGGCCGAATGAGTTTATGCGCGTGCACAACTGGGTAGCCTGTTCTGTGCAAATGGGCACCATGATGTGTGCAACTGAAGTTACACACCTAGTTAGATGGGGAGTTTGGGCAGGTAATTACCTGGATGGTGAGCTCCCTGAGTACTTCCTGTAGGGCCACTGGGAGGAGCACGCAGGGCACAGCTTGTTGGGCCAGGCGAGGGAGGAGGTGGAGGAGGATCTCAAGGGTTGCCATCATCTGATGGGCCCGTAACAGCAGCCCATTTTTTCTTTTTCTTGGACTTGTTCAGGTGGCCGATCTCGGTACGTGCTCCGCGCATAGACTTGTATACAATGGCATGTGATGCATCAGAGCCACTCGTAAACTTGGCTAGTTTACGAAAATCGTATATCATGTTTCTCTCCCTTATCTGCTTCTTTCATTGAGTAGGCATTTCATCCGGTTGCTCATACCCGATCCCTGGCGCACTAGGGATAGCAGTAGGTGTCCACCGTCTTAGCATGTACCTTTCCGGTATGACATCAACTCCAAGATGGGTGAATACCTTAAGGATGTGGCAAAAAAGCATGCCGTCCTTGTTCATTTTGCAGCACTCACACAAATAGGAACCCTCCCCCACCCTTGCCTGCACCAAGTAGTTTCGAGAACCATATTTGGCACCAAATTCTTGGTTCGTTCTGAGCTCAAAAATATCAGCACCAACTTGGAACGCATTATAACATCCAATCAGCTCAAACTCTTCTTGGAACTTGCGGTAAAGGTCCCTAGTGTAGGTTTCGTAAGCTTGCCTCTCTATTGGGAAGTTGGACCATAGCTCAATCTCAAGGTGTTCTATCATGTAATCATTGCAGCCTTCCTTGGCAAGGATGTGGTTCTGAATTTTTTTCATATTGCTTGACGAAGTTCAACATTAAGTTGTGTGGGTTCACATATCTTTTTAGGACGGTGTTGAATCCCTCACTACGCTGTGTAGACTGCAGAAAGGGGAAGAACCTGTGTTTGAAGTAGCACGGCACCCAAGTTGACATGTATTCGTACAACTTCTCAAAGTGTGTGCGTGTGTGTGTGTGTGTCATAGCCTCATACTTCATCATTAACCCAGCTCAATTCTGCTCAAACTTGTCTGGAGTGAAGTTGAAGTCAACACAGTAGTTGAAATCATCAGAGAGCCCTGGATTCTGGCACAATAGCCAACCAACTTTTTCCTGAGCCTTTTTCATGATGTGCCATCGACAACAACGATGCACGGTGGTGGGAAAGATGCTTTCTATCGACTGCTTCATCACACCATCCAGATCGGTTATGAAGTTATTAGGAGGTTTGCCATCCATACTCTCTAGGAATGCTCGGAAGACCCAATCAAAGCTCGATGCCAACTCCTGCCTCACAAACGCGCAACCCAGCATGAAAGATTGGCCATGTCGGTTTATTCTGATGAAGGGCGCGAACGGCATATTGTACATTTTGGTCATGTAGGTGGTGTCAAACGATATGCAATCATGGTATGCCTCTGCATAAGCTTTTCGAGCGAAGCCATCCACCCAAAATATATTGACAACTCTGTCCTCTTCACCATATTTTACATTATAGAAGAAGTCTGGATCGGTTTTCTGTATATCCTTGAAGTGCGCAATTGTCTCAATCATGTCACCCTCCTTTGTGCCATCTCTACGGAAACTTGTACACAGATTTCTTATTGCCTTTGGTGTGAACAGCATCGTCATCTCAGATCCATAGAACTCTGCCATTATATGCATCATACGTCCTACATAATACAAAAAGAAATAATATATCTTTTTTTAGTCGCACGAATGCACACTTCCAGCTGCACAGTAATATGACATGTGTTGGCACAGAGGATAGTCGCGGGAAATGGACAAGTAGTTACACCTTTAAAAACACTTGTATTTTGCACACAGGACATTGTGTAGTTGCACAGTGAAGGTAATCTAGTTACACAACAAGCACCAAAGTGATATAGAAACAGCATGGGAAGTTGGACACTTGTTGCACACTTAAGACATTTTAGTTGCACACCGGTACCATAATAATTGCACACTGGGCTGCCTAGAGGGAAACTTAATTATGTAAGGGGTATAGAAACACACCTGTAATCAAGTTGCAGTTATACAAGATGCGCAAAAACTCCTTTTCATCAGGAGAGATGCCTTGGTGGGATGTCAAGTATTTGGACAACGAAGGTTTGTTCACCAGCAGATGATTGTGGTCACGAACAAAGTGCGTCACCTCCCATCGCCCATCTAGCAGCTTCACCAACATTTTTGCCTTGCATTGAGTCTGCTTTATTGTCTCCATTTCCGTTTCTTCTTTTTTCTTACTAGGACCAGCCTCCTCTTCAGCAAAGATTGGAGGTCCATCTTCCATTTCCTCATCATCGTCAATAGGTTTTGGATCTGGTATAGGGCCCAGGACAGGAGGAGCCTCAGCTCCTCCATCATCAGCTTTGGGCTTCTTGTACTTGCTGCAACAAAACTGCTATTTTACCAATAAAGTGGTGCGAGCTGTCCGCCTAGAGGTGTTCATCTTGACAGAGAAACCCATCCGTAGGGCGTAGTTGTTGCAGTGATTGTCGATGTCAAAACCGGCGGATCTCGGGTAGGGGGTCCCAAACTGTGCGTCTAAGCCGGTGGGTAATAGGAGGCAGGGGACACAATGTTTTACCCAGGTTCGGGCCCTCTTGATGGAGGTAATACCCTACGTCCTGCTTGATTCATATTGATGATATGGGTAGTACAAGAGTAGATCTACCACGAGATCGGAGAGGCTAAACCGTAGAAGCTAGCCTATGGTATGATTGTATGTTGTGGTTGTTGTTGTCCTACGGACTAAAACCCTTCGGTTTATATAGACACCGGAGAGGGTTAGGGTTACACAAGGTCGGTTACAAAGGAGAAGATGTCCATATCCGTATTGCCTAGCTTGCCTTCCACGCCAAGTAGAGTCCCATTCGGACACGAGACGAAGTCTTCAATCTTGTATCTTCATAGTCTAACAGTCCAGCCAATGGAGATAGTCCGGCTGTCCGGAGACCCCCCTAATCCAGGACTCCCTCAGTAGCCCCTGAACCAGGTTTCAATGACGATGAGTCCGGCGCGCAGTATTGTCTTCGGCATTGCAAGGCGGGTTCCTTCTCCGAATACATCACAGAAGAATTTGAATACGAGGATAGTGTCCGACCCTGCAAAATAGGTTCCACATTCCACCGTAGAGAGAATAATATTTTCTTGCATCTAATTTGCTGACTTGTCTTAACAGTATGACGTCATGTCATGGCCCGGTGATTATTCGAACCATTCCCTTTAACCAGCCCCGCACATAACGCGGGGCAGTTTTTTGACACGTCTTGTCAAAGCAGAGATTGTGTCCCCTTATTACGGGATTCTCATCAATACGGGCGTGGGTAACCCAACCGCGCCATCAATTGCGGTGCTTGGGGGATAAGCAAGTTTTACCAGGCAAGTGGGGATGCTTAGCTTCGTCCGCCCATATAAAGGGATAAGGATTCATTTTTCTATCCACGCCTTCTTCCTCCTTTGCTCATCCATTTTCGCACACTCGAGCTCTAGCGCCCAAGTCCACACTTCCCACCTCAACCTTCTCCCACCATGTCCGGAGTGGGAGGCAGGTGGATGGTCTCCTCCGTCACGGAGGGAAACATCAAGAAACTGAGGAGATCCGGATACCTGCCCGACGACATCGCGCACCGGCTCCCAGATGAGGGGCAGCTCATCCCCACCCACGGGCCCCGTGAGAGGGTAGTATTCGTCACCCATTTCCTCCGCGGACTGGGATTCCCTCTCCATCCATTCGTCCGGGGGCTCATGTTCTATTACGGCCTGGATTTCCACGATCTGGCCCCGAACTTCATCCTCAACATCTCGGCGTTTATCGTCGTGTGCGAGGCCTTCCTCCGCATCAAGCCCCACTTCGGCTTATGGTTGAAGACCTTCAATGTCAAGCCAAAGGTGGTGGGCGGCCGCCAGGCGGAGTGCGGAGGCGCCATGGTGGCAAGATGCCCAACGTAACATGGCTCGAGGGCTCCTATGTGGAAACCATAAAGGGGTGGCAATCGGGGTGGTTCTACATCACCGAGCCGTGCGACCCTGTATGGGCAGCTGCCCCCGAGTTCCGATCTGGCATCCCCACGTGGCTCACCTCCTAGAAAGAGAAGGGCCTGTCCTGGGGTAGTTCGGAAGAGCTGACCGGACTCCAAACATGTATTCAAAACATGGTGAACAAGAAGCTCAAGCTTGTCAACATAGTCCAAGTTATGCTCATCCGCCGGATCCTCCCGTGCCAACAACGGGAGTTCAACTTGTGCGAGTTCGACCCAGCGCAGCACCGAACTCTGAACAGGCTCTTTGACACGACTCATGAAGATGCCTGGAGGGTGCTGTTCAAAAGTGCCGAGGTCCCCCCTCCTATTACTGAGGATCGCGGATTCAGCGCGAAGTGCCAAGCCAGTGAGGTAAGCTGCTTTACCTTTCATAGGATACTTATTTTTTTATAGATTGACTCTATGCGGGATCTAAACTCCTGTACCTTTGACAGGACTGGCAGAAGATGGCCGGACAGATCGACTGTCCGGCTCCTTTGCCCGAAGGCCCCGCAGACGCTCTTCTGGCGAAGATGTTGACTCCGGCGCCTTATACGGTGCCGGAGAAGACCAAGAAGGCCAAGTGAACACGAAAGAGTTCCCGACGCCAGGCGTCGTCGGACTCACCGTCCGATGACTCTGTGGTGCACTCTTCCCCCGAAGACGAGGAAGAAGAAGAAGAAGAAGAAGAAGAAGATCCCCCACCGACTGGGGGAGACCGGAAAAGGAAGGCCGCCCCAACTGGGGAGGCCGAAGGGTCCAAGAAGGGAAGGACTCTCCTTCCGGACAGTTCCACCGCCGCCGACGAAGGCGAAGACGAGTGGTTGCCCAGGGCCAAGCCCCCTGGGAGATCGTAAGTATTCGGATACCAGAGTAACTCATGGAATTCCTTTGTCGCACTGTTTTCCCTAATCGCCGAACATAATTATGCAGGCCGCCACGAGCCAATATCGAGGTATCATCGGACGGCTCCTTGGGCTTGTCGGACATGGATAGCGACCCAGTCCCGACCGCCACCTCCCCTCATCCTGCCAACGACGCCGACGTGTTGTCTTAAGAGGCACCGGATCGAGGGGAGACAGTCCCGGAGACGCCTCAAGGCGACCTTCCGGACTCCGGGAGCCGAGGGGACGGGGCCCCTGAGAGCTCCGAGTTCGGCCCTCAGCCGAACACCGCGCCGGAACCTCCAGCGGTTCCAGGCTCGGGCAGGCGGCCTCCTTCTAAGAGGGGCAAGACGCCTGTGTCGGTGACCTCTGTCCATCCAGAGGCGCCGGACAATCTGCTGGAAGCGCTTTGTAGCGCTTCCATCGACGAGGAGCACCGCACTATTATGAGTGCGGTGATCCAGAAGGTTCAGTCCGTCAAGAGCGGATTGACTGAAGCTTGTGCCAGCCTTCTAACAGGCTTCGAGGTAAGTGTTTTAAAATGTAGTAGAAATATTACCGCATAGGCAGTAGCCCCTGATGCTTTGTTCGGTGTTCACAAAGAAAAGCCGAACAGAGGATCAAATAATATCGCAGGAGTCTAATATAAGTGTGTCAATATGCATATGCAGGCTTCGCTGCTGGCATCCCCCGCACTGACTACGAAGGTCGCCTTACTGAAGCAGGACCTCGAGGGGTCCAAGAAAGAGCTCGGCCTTGCCAAGAGGCAGCTCGAGGAGAACAAGGGTAAGTAATACCCTGTCTATAGATATGTATATATAAAAGAGGACGCGATTGCAAAATGACAGGATCATCGTATGTTTGCCAGGGGCCACGACTGAGGTGGTGACCCTGAAGCAAGCGCTAACCAAGGCCGAAGATAAAGCGGCCAAGGAGCGCACCGAGCGAGAGAAGCACGAGGCTCGGGTGGGCGAGGTGCAGCAAGAGCTCCGGGCTCTCGTGGCGAAGCACGAGGCATTGAAGGTTGACTCAAAGACGCGGGAGTCTGAGCTTGCCGCGGCCCTCGAGAGTGTAAAAAGTGCCAAGGACGAAGCCCAAAAGGCCCTCCAAGAGATCGACGCGATGAAGAAGATAGCGGCGGGTAAGGCTTTCTATGTGCAAAGCAAGCATGTAAAAGTAAATTACCGATTACTTACCCGGATCCAGAGCTCTTCAGGAGCATCCGCAGATTTGCCCCGCAGTGTGTCCGATGCCGCACAATTTTACCAGGCCGAGGATGGAAGCTCGACGGAGAAGCTGTTCTGGTCTCAGTATGCTGAGACCGGACATCTGGTGCCAATGAGCGACCAGCTGAAGCAGATGGTCGAGCTACATAAGGCGGCCGATCAGGCCATGAAGAGCTTTATAGTCCGGCTGTGGCCTGGCGACGCCCTTCCGAACAGCTTCTTCGGCCTGGTGAGGCGGCTTGTGGATGCCTGCCCGTGGCTGGAGGTCGTTAAGCGATCTTTCTGCATTGAAGGTGCACGCCGGGCTTTCGCCCGTGTGAAATTGCAGTGGGTCAAGCTAGACGCCGTGAAGCTGATCAAGGAGGGGCCGCCGGAGGGCAAGGAGCACCGCCACCCCAAGATGTACTACGAGGGTGTTCTGCCGGGTGCCCGTCTCATCGCGGACGAGTGTTCAAAGGATGTAATATTTGAATGAGACTTGCTCGTTTTATCCTGTATGTATGAAAACTTGTTTCATATACGCTATGCAACGCTTGTTGGAATTTAAAATATTACCTTCTGTTTGGATGTTTATCCAATCTGAGAGATGGCTAGTCCTCGGCTTCTGCCCCCATGCCACGAGTGCTGGGGTGTTCGGGATAAACCTGAGCACTCTTGTTCCCATGTTTGGGTCCTTCGAGGGAGGTGCTCAACACAGCGAACAAGGCAACCGGACTAATAAGGCTTTATCACTCTCACTTAGCCATAGAATTCTATAATTTTAAATTTTGGCAAAGCCCCTGGTATTCGGAAGGCCGAATTCGGGGCGCGATACATGCCTTTAAGCCGGACAGGGCCGGCCCCTCGCTCTGAGAGACATAAGTCTTTAGGGACTTGAAAACCTCGCCGAACAGCGATCAGTCTCGCGCCTTATCATGACAGTCAGTTTTAGCTTTCTCTACTGAGGTGCTGAACCCAGCAGAACCGGGGCACAATCGCGGTAGTTCTCCTAGCGCTACCTTAGCCGATAGAGCGGAACGTAAGGTACCAAAACATAGGAGCCGGGCAAACCCAACATTTGACCAAAGACATGATTCGGAGCTGATGCATATAATGTTATAAGTTCGGGGTGCCACACTTGTGAAAGTGTTCCGACTTTTCACATCGCATTGTGGGGTACGTAAGCCCCTGGTGTATTGGTCGTACCATAGTGTACGGTTGCAAGGCGTCATTAATGAACACATAGATATATAATCAAGAATGCAATAATAGTCGTAATGTCATGCATTGTTTATTAAAAAAATTGCGTTAAAGCAGAGTGATACAGATAGTGCGATAAGCAAAGGGTAGGACTATGTTCCTTCCAAGGGCAAGCTGAGGAATGATATTAAATTGAATATTTCACTCGTTACTCTAATCAACCTGGGAATTCCGTGGTATAACGTAGTTGTCTGCCTCCTTGGTTGCTGCATCATGTGTTCGGCAATAGTGCTGCCAGACTGTGTTTCCAGAGATTAAGGTCCTGAAAGAAAAAGAAAAATAACCAAATGGGAATCCCCTAGTGCGGTTTAGGCCGCGTCTTGGGGCGTGCCGCAGTTGTGCCCCCCTCCCTACCTGTGCCCATGGTATTTTTAATGCGTAATTATGTATGTGAGGCGCGAGTTTCGCCGCTGGGTTGGGATTGGGGTGGCCGCCGTATTGCTACGCGAGCTTAGATCGCGCCAGGCGGTCTATTTGCCGATTGCCCCGAGTGTGCTTGAAGGTGTCCGGGCTGTGAAGCGCCGAACCGGTTGATTGCCTTGAGAGGCTGCTTTGCGTTTCTGCTGCGAGGGCTGCCGTGTGCTCCTCTGTTCGGAGAGAGCGCTCTGTGTTTCCATAAACTGTAATAACTCTGTGAGGTCCTGGCATCTTGAGCTTGAGGTATGCATAATGCAGTACCGCATTGAATCTAGCAAATGCGGTTCGCCCGAGCAGCGCGTGATAACCACTGCGAAACGGGACTATATCAAAGATTAACTCTTCGCTTTGGAAGTTATCCGGGGATCCGAAGACCACTTCCAGTGTAATTGAGCCTGTGCAATGGGCCTCTACACCTGGAATGACGCCCTTAAAGGTCGTTTTTGTGGGTTTAATCCTTGAGGGGTCTATACCCATTTTGCGCACTGTGTCCTGATAAAGCAGGTTCAGGCTGCTACCGCCATCCATAAGGATTCGAGTGAGGTGAAATCCGTCAATGATTGGGTCTAGGACCAGTGCGGCGAATCCGCCATGACGGATACTAGTGGGGTGGTCCCTGCGATCGAAGGTGATCGGACAGGAGGACCAAGGGTTGAACTTTGGGGCAACTGTCTCCAATGCATATACGTCCCTGAGCGCACGCTTCCGCTCCCTCTTGGGGATGTGGGTTGCGTATATCATGTTCACCGTCCGCACTTGCGGGGGAAACCTCTTCTGTCCTCCAGTGTGCGGCTGCCGGGGCTCCTCCTCGTCATCGCTATGCGGCCCCTTGTCCTTGTTTTTGGCAATTAACTTGCCGGCCTGCTTGAACACCCAACAATCCCTGTTGGTGTGGTTGGCTGTCTTGTCTGGGGTGCCGTGTATTTGACACGAGCGATCGAGTATACGATCAAAGCTGGACGGACCCGGCGTACTTTGTTTGCATGGCTTTTTTCGCTGACCGGGTTTAGAGCCTTTGAATCCGGCATTGACTGCCGTATCCTCAGTGTCGGTGTCAAAACCGGCGGATCTCGGGTAGGGGGTCCCGAACTATGCGTCTAGGCGGATGGTAACAGGAGGCAGGGGACACGATGTTTTACCCAGGTTCGGGCCCTCTTGATGGAGGTAAAACCCTATGTCCTGCTTGATTAATATTGATGATATGGGTAGTACAAGAGTAGATCTACCACGAGATCAGAGAGGCTAAACCCTAGAAGCTAGCCTATGGTATGATTGTATGTTCGTCCTACGGACTAAAACTCTCCGGTTTATATAGACATCGGAGAGGGCTAGGGTTACACAGAGTCGGTTACAATGGTAGGAGATCTACATATCCGTATCGCCAAGCTTGCCTTCCACGCCAAGGAAAGTCCCTTCCGGACACGGGACGAAGTCTTCAATCTTGTATCTTCATAGTCCAGGAGTCCGGCCGAAGGTATAGTCCGGCTATCCGGACACCCCCTAATCCAGGACTCCCTCAGTAGCCCCTGAACCAGGCTTCAATGACGACGAGTCCGACGCGCAGATTGTCTTCGACATTGCATGGCGGGTTTCTCCTCCAAGTACTTCATAGAAGATTTTGAACACAAAGGTAGTGTCCAGCTCTGCAAAATAAGTTTCCACATATTGCCATAGAGAGAATAATATTTACACAAATCTAATCTGCTGACGTATTCCGTAGCGTGACATCACACCACGGCCAAGTCTTTATTCGAATCGTTTTACTGTCCCACCTTAGCGCGTTTAGCGAGGCAGTTTCCTTGGCACGTCTTGTCAAAGCAGAGATCGTGTCCCCTTATTCCGGGATTCTCATCAATACGGGTGTGGGTAACCTAACCGCGCCATTGATTACGGCGCTTGGGAGATAAGCGAGTTTCACCAGGCTGGTGGGGACGCATAGTCGCGTCCGCCCATATAAGGGGATAAGGATCCACCTTTTCATCCACGCCTTCTTCCTCCGTTGCCTATCCATTTCCGTGCACTCGAGCTCCAGCGCCCAAGTCCGCACACCCCACCTCAACCTTCTCCAGCCATGTCCGGAGCGGGAGGCAAGTGGATGGTCTCCTCCGTCACAGAGGGACACATCAAAAAACTGAGGAAGGCCGGATACTTGTCTAATGACATTGCGCACTGGCTTCCCGAAGAGGGGAAGCTCATCCCCACCCCTAGGCCCCATGAGAGGGTGGTGTTCCTCCCCCATTTCCTCCGCGGACTGGGCTTCCCTCTCCATCCATTTGTCCGGGGGCTCATGTTCTACTATGGCCTGGATTTCCCCGATCTGGCCCCGAACTTTGTCCTCAACATCTCAGCGTTTATCGTCGTGTGCGAGGCTTTCTTCTGCATCCGCCCCCATTTCGGCCTATGGCTCAAGACTTTCAATGTCAAGCCGAAGGTGGTGCGCGGCACCCAGGCGGAGTGCGGAGGCGCCATGGTGGGCAACATGCCCAACGTCCTATGGCTCAAGGGCTCCTTCGTGGAGACCCTAAAGGGGTGGCAGTCGGGGTGGTTTTACATCACCGAGCCGCGCGACCCTGAATGGGTCGTAGCCCCCGAGTTCCGATCTGGACCCCCTACGCGGCTTACCTCCTGGAAAGAGATGGGCCTATCGTGGGGTAAAAAAGGAGAGCTGACCAGACTCCAAACATGCGTCCAAACCCTGATGGACAAGAAGCTCAAACTTGTCAACTTAGTCCAGGTTATGCTCATCCGCCGGATCCTCTCGTGTCAACAACGGGATTTCAACCTGTGGGAGTTCGACCCAGCGCGGCACCGAACTCTGAGCAGGCTCTTCGACACGACGTACGAAGATGCCTGGAAGGTGCTTTTCAAGGGCGCCGAGGCCCCCGCATCCGCTACCGAGGATCGCGGATTCAGCACGCAGCGTCACGCTAGTGCGGTAAGCTGTTTTTACCTTTTACAGGGTATTAGTCTTCCATAGTTTGACTCCATGCGGGATCTATGCTCCCTTACCTTTGATAGGATTGGCAGGAGATGTCCGGACAGATCAATTGTCCAGATCCTTTGCCCAAAGGCCCAGCGGACGCTCGCTTGGCGAAGCTGCTGGTTCCGGCACCCTATGTGGTGCCGGATAAGAAGGCCAAGAAGAAGGCCACGGGGACTCGAAAGAGTGCCCGGTGCCAGGAGGTGTCGGATTCATCATCCGACAACTCCAAGACGCACTCCTCCCATGAAGACGAGGAGGAGGAAGAAGAGACCTCTCCCCCTCCAGCGGGGGGAGGGAAGAAAAGGAAGGCCGCCCCAACTGGGGAGGCCGAAGGGTCCAAGAAGGGAAAAACCCTTCCTCCGGACTACTCCACCAACGCCGACAACGGCGAAGAGGAGTGGCCACTCAGGGCCAAGCCCCTGGCGAAATCGTAAGTATCCAGATACCAGAGTGATTCATAGTTTTCCTCCATTGCATAGCTTTTCCTTACGTCAAACATGTTTATGCAGTCAACACAAAGACCGGCTCGACGCGTCGTCGAGCGGCTCCCTGGATTCGTCGGATGTGAATTCGCTTCCGACGGCTACCTCCCCCCACCCTACGAACGACGCCAAGGTGGCGTCCAAACAGGTTCCAAGCCAGGAGGAGGTGGTCCTGGAGGCGCCGCAAGGCGACCTCCCGGACTCTAGGCGTAAAGGGGATAGAACCCCCAAGGGCTCCAAGTCCGGCCTTGAGCCGGACACCGCGCTGGAACCTTCAACGGTTCCGGACTCCGGTAGGCAGCCTCCTTCCAAGAGGAGCAAGCCTATCGAGCCGGCGACCTCCGTCCAACCGGAGGCACCGGACAATTTGTTGGAGGTGCTTAACGGCGCCTCCATCGACGAGGAGCACCGCACTATTATGAGTGCGGTGATCCAGAAGGTTCAGTCCGCCAAGAGCGGACTGACTGAAGCCTGTGCCAGCCTTCTAACAGGCTTTGAGGTAAGTAAAGAATATGTAGAAATATTACCGCATAGACAGTAGCCCCTGATGCTCTGTTCGGCGTTCGGAAAGAAAAGCCGAATAGAGGATCTAATAACATTCGTAGGAGTCTAACATAATCAAGTCAATATGCGTATGCAGGCTTCGCTGCTGGCCTTCGCCGCACTGACTGCGGAGGTGGATACGCTGAAGCAAAACCTCGCGCGGTCCGAGAACGAGCTCGGCCATGCCAAGAGGCAACTCGAGGATCAGGAAGGTAAGTAATACCTTGTGCAAGTATATAGAGAAGATGTGGTTGCAAAAAATGACAGGATCAACGTCCTATTATAGGGGCCACGGCCGAGGTGGCAACCCTTAAGGAAGCGTTGTCCGAGGCCGAAAACAGAGCGGCCGCGGAGCACACATAGAGAGGGAAGCAGGAGGCGCGGGTGGAGGAGGTGCAGAAAGAGCTCCAGACTCTCGTGAAAAAACATGAGAGTTTGGAGCTTGACTCAAAGACGCAAGCGTCCGAGCTTGCGGCAGCCCTCGAAAGCGCGAAGTCTGCCAAGGCCGAAGCCCAGAAAGCCCTCCAAGAAATTGAAGCGATGAAGAAGATAGCGGCGGGTAAGGCATTCATTATGCAAAGCAAGCACGTGAAAGTGAATTACTTGTTACTTACCCAAGTCCGGAGCTCTCCAGGAGCATTCGCAGATTTGCCCCGCAGTGCGTCTGATGCCGCCGCCTACTACCGAGCCAAGGTGGAGACCTCGACGGAGAAGGTGTTCTGGTCTCAGCATACTGAGGCCGGACACCTGGTGCCTTTGAGCGACCAGCTGAAGTAAATGGTCGAGCTCCACAAGGCGGCCGAACAGGCCATAAAGGGCCTCATGGTTCGGCTTTGGCCTGGAGAGGCTCTGCTTGGGAGCTACTTCGGGCTGGTGACGCGGCTGGTGGGTGCCTGTCCACGGCTTGAAGTAATCAAGCGCTCCGTCTGCATCGAAGGTGCCCGTAGGGCGCTTGCCCGTGCTAAAGTGCACTGGGGCAAGATGGATGCGGAGAAGCTGGTGAAGGACGGGCCGCCCCCGGGCAAGGAGCATCGTGTCCCGGAAGCGTATTATGAGGGCGTCCTGAAGGGTGCCCGCCTTATAGCGGATGAATGCTCCAAAGATGTAATTTTTGAGTAAACTCGCATGTGTGATCCTGTACGCTGAAAACTTGTTCATATGCGCTAAGCAACGCTTTTGAATTTAAAATATTACCTTCTATGCGGTTGTTTATCAAATTTGAGAGATGGCGAGTCGTCGTCTTCTGCCCCCGTGCCACGAGTGCTGGGGTGTTCGGGATAAACATGAGCGCTCTTTTTCCCATTCTTGGGTCCTTCGAGGGAGGCGCTCAACACAACGAACAAGGCAATCGGACTATAATGCTTGAACACTCTCACTTAGCCATAGAATTCTATAATTTTAAATTTCGGCGAAGCCCCTAATGTTCGGAAGACCGAGTTCGGGGCGCTATCCACGCCTAGGCCGGACAAAGCCGACTCCTCGCTCTAAGCGGCATAAGTCTTTAGTGACTCGAAAACCTCTCGAACAGCGACCAGCTCTCGCCTCATCATGACGGTCAGTTTTAGCTTTCTCTACTGAGGTGCTTAGCCTAGCTCAACTGGGGCACAATCGCAGTAGTTCTCCTAGTGCTACCTTAGCCGATATAACGGAACGTAAGGTACCAAAACATAGGAGCCGGGCAAACCCAACTATTGACCCAAGACATGATTCGGAGCCGATGCATATAATGCTATATGTTCAGGGTGCCGCACTTGTGAAAGTGTTCGGACTTCTCACACCGTATTGTGGGGTACTTAAGCCCCTGGAGTATTGGCCGTACCAAAGTGTACGGGTGCAACATGTCATTAATGAACATATATTCGTAAAAAAGAGTAATGCAATAATAGACGGAAGCTATGCATTGTTTATTTAAAAAAGCTGCGATCAAAGCAGAACGATACAAATAGTGCAATAAGCAAAAGATGGGACTATTTAACATCTCCTTTCCAGGGGCGAGCTGCGGAATGGTATGTGAAACAGGTATACTGCTCGTTATAGAGACCACCTTAGAGTTCCATAGTGCGGTGTAGCTTTCTGCTTCCCTGGTTGTATCATTTGTGCGGCAATTGTACTACTGGGCAAGCCTTCCGAAGAATGGAGTCCTGAAAATAAGAGAAAATTAAGAAATCGGCAGCCCCTAGTGTGGTTTAAGCCGCGTTTCGGGCGTGCCGTGATGGTGCCCCTCCCCCTGTGCCCATGGTATTTCCAGAGCATAGTTATGTACGCGCAACACTGGTTTCGCAAGTTCGCGAGGGCTGGGGTTGGGGCCGCATTGCTACGCTTGCTCGGAACGTGCGAGGCGGTCTTGATGTAGGTTACTCCGGGCGCGCTTGATAGTGTCCATACGTTTAATGGCCGGACTGAAGAATTGCCTTGAGAGGCTATTTTGTACTTCCGCTGCGATAGCCGCCGTATGCTCCTCCGTCCGAAGAGAGCGTTCGGTGTTTCCATTGACCGTGATGACTCCTCGGGGGCCTGGCATCTTGAGCTTGAGGTATGAGTAGTGCGGCACCACATTGAACTTGGCAAATGCGGTTCGCTCGAGCAGTGCGTGATAGCCACTGCGGAACGGGACAATGTTGAAGATTAACTCCTCGCTTTGGAAATTATCCGGAGATCCGAAGACCACTTCAAGTGTAACTGAGCCTGTACAGTTGGCCTCTACACCTGGTATGACGCCTTTAAAGGTCGTTTTAGTGGGTTTAATCCTCGAGGGATCGATGCCCATTTTCCGCACTGTATCCTGGTAAAGCAGGTTCAGGCTGCTGCCGCCGTCCATAAGGACTCTAGTGAGGTGAAATCCGTCAATAATTGGGTCTAGAACCAATGCGGTGAATCCGCCATGACGGATGCTAGTGGGGTGGTCCCTTCGATCAAAAGTGATCGGGTAAGAAGACCATGGGTTGAACTTTGGGGCGACTGGCTCCATTGCGTATACGTCCCTTAGCGCACGCTTCCGCTCCCTCTTGGGGACGTGGGTTGCGTATATCATGTTCATCGTCCGCACTTGTGGGGGAAAACCTTTCTGTCCACTGTTGTTCGGCGGCCGGGGCTCCTCCTCGTCATCGCTATGCAGCCCCTTGTCTCTGCTTTCGGCATTTAACTTGCCTGCCTGCTTGAACACCAACAATACCTGTTGGTGTGATTGGCTGGTTTTTCGGGGGTGCCATGTATCTGGCATGAGCGGTCGAGTATTCGGTCCAAACTGGACGGGCCCGGAGTATTTCTTTTGAATGGCTTTTTCCACTGACCGGGTTTAGAGCCTCTGAATCTGACATTAACTGTCGTACCCTCAGCATTGTTGCCGTTAATGCGGCGCTTTTGCTTGTTGCGACGCGACCTACCACTGCTGTCCTTGGTATCCGAATTACCAGGGCTCTTGGTCATGTTATTGCTGTGAGCTAGCCAGCTGTCTTCTCCCGCGCAAAAGCGGGTCATAAGTGTCGTGAGGGCTGCCATAGATTTCGGCTTTTCCTGTCCTAGGTGCCGTGCAAGCCACTCGTCGCGGATGTTATGCTTGGAGGCTGCTAGGGCCTCTATGTCCGGACAGTCGACGATTTGATTTTACTTGGTTAGGAACCGTGTCCAGAATTGTCTGGCCGATTCCTCTGGCTGCTGAATTATGTGGCTAAGGTCATCGGCGTCTGGTGGTCGCACATAAGTGCCCTGAAAATTGTCAAGGAATGCGGTTTCCAGGTCCTCCCAACAACCAATTGATTCTGCTGGCAAGCTGTTAAGCCAATGCCGAGCTGGTCCTTTAAGCTTGAGTGGGAGGTATTTGATGGCGTGTAGGTCATCACCGCGGGCCATGTGGATATGAAGGAGATAGTCCTCGATCCATACCGCAGGATCTGTTGTGCCATCGTATGATTCAATGTTCACGGGTTTGAAACCCTCGGGGATTTGATGATCCGTTACTTCATCTGTGAAGCATAGTGGGTGTGCGGCGCCTCTGTATTGGGCTATATCACGACGCAGCTCAAACGAGCTTTGTCTATTGTGTTCGGCCCGGCTGGATTTACTGTATCCGGAGTGACGATTACCGTCTCGTGCCGTAGGGCGCCCACGCGATCCGTAGATCGATCTTGTTTGCCTTGCCTTGTCCTCCAATATATCTCGCAGGTCTAGCGTGTTTTCCCGTGCCTTGGTATTTTTTGAGCGGCGCCGGGTGCGGCTTGAGTGGAGGGCCGAGAGGCCTCTCTATCGTGGCCACGGGGTGGCCGGTCGGCCGCATCATGCACTGGTGATGTAGGTTTAGGTGCTTCCTCCTCTAATCGGGGTAGCAACCTGCGCTTTGGGTAGCTCTTGGAGGGGCGTTCAAGTTCATACTCTTCGGCCGCGAGGACTTCAGTCCATCTGTCGGCTAGCAAATCTTGATCAGCTCTAAGATGTTGCTGTTTTTTCTTGAGGCTGCTCGCCGTGGCCATAAGCCTGCGTTTCAAACGCTCTTGTTCGACGGGATCCTCCGGCACGACAAATTCGTCGTCGTCGAGGCTTGCCTCGTCTTCGGAGGGAGGCGTATAATTATCGTCCTCGACCTCTCTGTCTGGCGCTCTCTCATGAGGGCTGGCTTCTCCATCCTCCTGTGCTGAATCTTGCTAGAGGTGGTTGTCTTCGGCACTGTCTGGGGTGTTATTATCTCCCGTGCCAGAATCACCGTTTTTGCTTTGGCGGGATTTAGAGCGGCGCCGCTGACGCCGGCGCTTAGGCTGCTTCTTGGAGGGGTCATCCTCCGCTGTTCCATCGCCATTGCCTTCTTTTGGGGTGTCCACCATGTATATATCATACGACAAGGTGGCTTTCCAGTGCCCTATATGTGCTGGTTCTTGATCGTCTCCTGCATCGGCGTCCATACCGTCGATGTCTTCGGAGTCGAAGTCGAGCATGTCGGTTAAATCATCGACAGTGGCTATGAAGTGGGTGGTGGGTGGGCTTTGAATTTCTTCATCATCCGCATCCCAACCTTGCTGACCATAGTCCGGCCGGGGCTCTCCTGATAAAGAGAGAGACTTTAGTGAATTCAGAATATCGCCGAAGGGCGAGTGCTGAAAGATGTCCGCGGCGGTGAACTCCATGATCGGCGCCCAATCGGGTTCGATCGGTAGGGGCGCGGCGGGCTCGGAGTCTGGAGAGGATTCCGACTCCTTGGAGTCACGGGCTTCGCAGAGAATAGGACTGGTGTTCGGCTCGATCGGCGTAGAGATTGCAGCCCCCGAGGCGGTGTCCAACCACACATCCTCGATTGGCGCAGTTGGCTCTGAATTAAGGGTCGGAACTGATGCGGGTGCGGCCTCCAGGGCACTGTTCGGCGGCAGAGCTAGATCATGCCCATCGTGACAGTGCGGCGCGCTCGGCTGCGGCTCGAATTCATCGAAGATCAAGTCTCCGCGGAGGTCGGCCGTGTAGCTCAAACTTCCAAATCTGACCTGATGGCCAGGGGCGTAGCTTTCGATCTGCTCCAGATGGCCAAGCGAATTTGCCCGCAGTGCAAAGCCACCAAATATGAAGATCTGTCCGGGGAAAAGGTCTCACCCTGGATCGCATTGCTGTTGATGATCGGAGAAGCCATCGGGCCTAAAAGTGACGACACAGAGGAACTCTCAATGAAAGCACCAATGTCGGTGTCAAAACCGGCGGATCTCGGGTAGGGGGTCCCAAACTGTGCGTCTAGGCGGATGGTAACAGGAGGCAGGGGACACGATGTTTTACCCAGGTTCGGGCCCTCTTGATGGAGGTAAAACCCTACGTCCTGCTTGATTAATATTGATGATATGGGTAGTACAAGAGTAGATCTACCACGAGATCAGAGAGGCTAAACCCTAGAAGCTAGCCTATGGTATGATTGTATGTTCGTCCTACGGACTAAAACCCTCCGGTTTATATAGACAACGGAGAGGGCTAGGGTTACACAGAGTCGGTTACAATGGTAGGAGATCTACATATCCGTATCGCCAAGCATGCCTTCCACGCCAAGGAAAGTCCCTTCCGGACACGGGACGAAGTCTTCAATCTTGTATCTTCATAGTCCAAGAGTCCGGCCGAAGGTATAGTCCGGCTATCCGGACACCCCCTAATCCAGGACTCCCTCACTCAGTATTTTCGCTGTTAATGCGGCGCTTATGTTTGTTGAGACGTGACCTGCTATTGCCGTCCTTGGTATCTAAGGTACCATGGTTCTTTGATATGTTATTACTGCGAGCCTGCGAGCTGTCTTCTCCTGCACAAAAGCGGGTCATGAGCATCATGAGAGCTGCCATAGATTTCGGCTTTTCTTGACCAAGGTGCCGGGCTAGCCACTCGTCTCGGATGTTGTGCTTGAAAGCCGCTAAGGCCTCCGCATCCGGCCAGTTGACAATTTGATTTTCTCTTTGTAAGAAACCGAGTCCAGAATTGTCTGGCCGACTCGTCTGGCTGCTAAATTATGTGGCTCAAGTCATCGGCGTCTGGTGGTCGCACATAAGTGCCCTGAAAGTTGTCGAGGAATGCGGCTTCCAGATCTTCCCAACAGCTAATGGAGTCCGCTGGCAAGCTGTTAAGCCAATGTCGCGCTGGTCCTTTGAGCTTTAGTGGGAGATATTTGATGGCATGTAAGTCATCACCGCGGGCCATGTGGATATGGAGGAGGAAATCCTCAATCCATACTGCGGGATATGTTGTGTCATCGTATGATTCAATATTTACAGGTTTAAAACCTTCTGGTAATTGATGTTCCATTACTTCGTCTGTGAAGCATAAGGGGTGTGCGATGCCTCTGTATTGGGCTATATCGCGACGCAGCTCGAATGGGTCTTGCCCGCTGTGTTTGGCCCGGTTGGATTTGCTTTTACTGTATCCAGCGTGACGTTTATCGTCTCGCGGAGTGGTGCGCCGTCGTGATCCGTAGATCGATCTTGCATGCTTTGCTTTGTCCTCCAATATGTCTCGCAGGTCTGGCGTATCTCCCCATGCCTTTTTATTTGAATGGCGTCGGGGTGGAGGCTGAGCTTTTGGCTGGAATGCCTCTCTATCGCGGCCACGAGGTGGCCGGTCAACCGTACCATACGCTTCTTCCTCTAGTCGGGGTAGTAACCTGCACTTTGGGTAATTCTTAGAGGGGCGCTCGAGTTTATATTCCTCGGCAGCGAGGACTTCAGTCCATCTGTCAGCTAGCAGATCTTGCTCAGCTTGAAGCTGCTGCTGCTTTTTCTTCAGGCTATTTGCCGTGGCCGTAAGCCGGCGCTTGAAGCGCTCTTGTTCGACGGGATCCTCTAGTACGGCGAATTCACCGTCACCGAGGCTTGCCTCGTCTTCGGAGGGGGGGCATGTAATTGTCGTCCTCCTCCTCTCCGTCTGCCGCTCTCTCAGGAGAGCTGGCTCCTTCATCCTCCTGCTCTAAATCTTGCTGGAGGGGATTGTTGTTGTCTTCGGCACTATCCGGAGTGTTATTATCTCCTGTGTCGGTATCACCACTTTTGCTTTGGCGGGACTTAGAGCGGCGCCGCTGACGTCGGCGCTTGGGTTGCTTCTTGGAGGGGTCATCCTCCGCTATCTCATCGCCATTCCCTTCGTTGGGTGTATCCACCATGTATATGTCATATGACGAGGTAGCTTTCCAGTGCCCTATAGGCGCTGGTTCATATTCGTCTCCTACATCGTCGTCCATACCGTCGATGTCTTCGGAGTCGAAGTCGAGCATGTCGGTTAAGTCATCGACAGTGGCTACGAAGTGGGTGGTGGGTGGGCGTCGAATTTCTTCATCGTCCGCATCCCAATCCTGTTGGCCATAGTCCGGCCAGGGCTCTCCTGACAAAGAGAGAGACCTTAGTGAATTCAGAATGTCGCCGAAGGGCGAGTGCTGAAAGATATCCGCGGCGGTGAATTCCATGATCGGCGCCCAATCGGATTCGATTGGCAGGGGCGCGGGCGGTTCGGAGTCAGAAAAAGAGTCCGACACCTTGGGGTCACGGGCTGCGCAGAGGATTAGGCTGGTGTTCGGCTCAATCTCCATTGATACTGCAGCCCCTGAGGCGGTGTCTAACCACCTGTCCTCTATTGGCGCAGTTGGCTCCGAGATAAGGGTCGGAGCTGATGCGGGTGCGGCCTCTGGGGTACTGTTCGGCGGCAGAGCTAGGTCATGCCCATCGTGACAGTGCGGTGCGCCCGGCTGTGGCTCGAATCCATCGAAGATCAAGTCTCCGCGGATGTCGGCCGTGTAGTTCAAACTTCCAAATCTGACCTGACAGCTAGGGGCATAGCTTTCAATCTGCTCCAGATGGCCAAGCGAATTAGCCCGCAGTGCAAAGCCGCCGAATACGAAAATCTGTTCGGGGAGAAAAGTCTCACTCTGGACCGCATCGCTATAGATGATAGTAGGAGCCATCAAGCCTAACGGCGACGACACAGAGGAACTCTCAATGAAAGCACGAATGTCGGTGTCAAAACCGGCGGATCTCGGGTAGGGGGTCCCGAACTATGCGCCTAAGCCGGATGGTAACAAGAGGCAGGGGACACAATGTTTTACCCAGGTTCGGGCCCTCTTGATGGAGGTAATACCCTACGTCCTGCTTGATTGATATTGATGATATGGGTAGTACAAGAGTAGATCTACCACGAGATCGGAGAGGCTAAACCCTAGAAGCTAGCCTATGGTATGATTGTATGTTGTGGTTGTTGTTGTCCTACGGACTAAAACCCTTCGGTTTATATAGACACCGGAGAGGGTTAGGGTTACACAAGGTCGGTTACAAAGGAGGAGATGTCCATATCTGTATTGCCTAGCTTGCCTTCCACGCCAAGTAGAGTCCCATTCGGACACGAAACGAAGTCTTCAATCTTGTATCTTCATAGTCTAACAGTCCGGCCAATGGAGATAGTCCGGCTGTCTAGAGACCCCTAATCCAGGACTCCCTCAGTGATCCTTAGCAATTTGAAGGCTGTCAAACCCCATGCAAACATAGGGTTCCATGGGCTGAGAACCAGCCTCATCCTCTCCTTCTTCTCCTTGCAGAGCACCGTCAACAGCACCAGCTCCTAGCTCAGTCCTAGTTGGACCAGGAACATTTGCTGCGGTGCCCGTGTCATCAAGAGTATGGCTCCCTGACTGCAAAGACACCACTATAGGGGCACCACGGGTTGATGGCTGCCCTGCCACATTGCCATGGCCCATAGGGTTAGGCCCACGACTTGTCTGCGTGTAGTAAACAGAGCGCCCATTTTCTCTCCCATAATCAGCATTAGCTCCTGGTGGTACGTTGGGTTGCTGTTGATCCATATCATGAGGAATCTCATTGAGATCAGGAGGCAACTCACTGAGATCAATCATTTTCCTTTTCTTTGCTACTGCCACACACCCCCCTGCACATAAAAAAGATGGAAGTGATGTCATCAGTTTAATCATGTAAGAGTGTTTCAAACAACCTAAAAAAATTTCTGTTTCTGTATGCTACAACACAATCATAAGCACTTACACACCATTATGAAAATCTTAGTTGCAAAAGCTACATGTCTATAGCAGAATCTTTTTTATAACAGGTATGCATGTTTTTGATTGCACAGAATGGTTATGTTAGTTGCACAGTTTACAGTAAATATGTGGCATAGATAAAGAACATGACTTTTTTTACTTCAGTGTTTTTCTGACTTTTTCTTTTGTTTGCTACAATGATTTGCAGGTTTTCTATGTGGTAAGGAGCTGATTTAGATTTTTCTGCACATAATTTGGACATAATTTGATGCTACAATTGAGATGAAAAATCCAGGTGAAAGAAGGAAGAAGATTTGGATGACAGATTATAGATATATGTTTCATCGTCGCTTCTGTTTTTAATTCTAGTATATCGAACATATTTCTACACTATAGCTTTCCAATAGGTGTGGGACAAGAATATATGCATGACTATTTTACTATGGTTTGTGGTTTCATTAGCCTGCTTTATTTTTCTGTTGCACAAATTGCTGGAGAAGTTGGTATGCATCATTGTGTGGTTTTCACAAAAGTTCTTTGTGTTTTTACTGTTGTACTACATATTTTCGGTTTTGGCCAGGATGCATGTTTCAGTTAGCCAGGATGCATGTTCAGTTGGCCAGGATACATGTTTTTCAGCTAGCCAGCATGCATCTTTAGTTTGACCAAGATACATGTTTCAGCTGGCTAGGATGCATGTTTTTCAGTTGCACATTTATGGACTTTTGGTTGCACAGATTCTACAGTTTTGTAGTGTGTTCATTTGCAAACAACAAGTTTAAGTCGGTAGAATGCATGTTTAGTTTTGGCTACAATGCATGTTGAGTTTGGCTAGTATACAAGTTGTTATCTGCAACTCATCCCCTATGCTTGATATCCCAACCTAAGTGTCATTGTTATTCCTTTTTTATTGCACATATACTTCAGGTTTTCTAAAGTGTTCACTCACAAAACATCCAGTTCATGTGGGGTACAATGCATGTTTTAGTTGATACAGATTCAGTTGGCTGGGATGTATGTTTAGTTGCACATATATGCATTTTTAGTTGCACATATTCTTTGGACAGACAATGTGTTCATTTGCAAACAATAACTACAACTTGGTAGAATGCATGTTTAGTTTTGGCTACAATGCATGTTGAGTTGGCTAGAATCATGTTTTAGTTGGCCAGAAAATATGTCTAATCGGCTTGCTGAACACATCCAGGGGGAAAACTTGGCTGGCATGCATGTTAGAGAACATGCTCAGTTTTATTAAAGTTGGTCTCAAACCATGTTTAGTGTGCAAGTAGAAAGTTGTGCAACTAAACCTAATGACTTGTGTTTAGTTGCACATTAAACCAAGAAATTAACCAGGATGTAGTGCTTGTGCAACTAAACCTAACGACTTGTGTTTAGTTACACGAACTAGAAAATAGTAGGCTTGTGTCCATGGTTGGTTTCTAGACATGACACTCATGGGGGGTGGGAGGTGGTGGGGGTGTGATGTTGACAATGGGGTGATGTGCCAAATCCACTCCTTTCTTGAAGCAACTTTCTCCATGGATTTGTGCTAGATCCATGGAGAAGAGGGTTTACATATGCAGTACAAGAAGGGGGGAACTGAAGAGCGGCAGAGAGGAATTACTTGCCTGATGTTGCTGCCTGGTATGGCTCTGATCACCCTGCCCTTAGATCTCTTTTTTGAAGCAGTTTCTTCTACTTTGAGGCTGCCATGGCAGCTGTACAGAAGGAGGAAAAAGGGCCTGTGATCCCCTTCTTTCGTGGAGAAGAAAAAGGCAGCGTGCGGGCGTGGGGGCGAGCGGGCGTGGGAGGGGCTGGGATGCTGGGTAGGTACAGCTGGCCACGTGGGAGTGCGCTTTTCTGTTTGGGATTGGCCGCTCGATCGGTTCAGTTTGGTGTCCGCCTGTCCTTCCTTTTCTATACCATGGGGGCAAGGCCTTATCTTTTCAGGCAGGCCGCTCGATCGCACTAGTGGGAAGCTGGCCGCCCACTAGACGCGTCCAAAAAGAAAACAAAGTGCTTTTTTAGATAAAGAAAACAAAGTGGTTGCTCCCTCACTGGGACGCTCGCACGTAGCGATTTGTTCTTTTTTCTCGACCGATCGGAACAAGATGAGCCAGCCCGCCTGAAACTGAGATGGGTGAGCATGCGCTGCTGCAAGGGAGCTCCTACTGGACGCTCACTATTGGATTGGCCAGCCCATTTAGTATAACTTTCTAACACTACTGTACTACATTATACTAGTATTGAATTCCTGATTGGCTCGAAGGGAACAACCATGTCGCTTGGAAGGCTTGGTATAGTGACACCTGCGGTAGCGTCTGTGACCGCTGCGTCTTGGAAACATTTCTTTGATACTAGATGAACATTTGTCTAATACATTAGAAATTTTTTTGAAATAGATGTTAAACATTTTTAAAATACACATGAAACTTTTTTTGAATGATACAAAATATTGTTTTAAATTATGTGCACATTTTTTAAGTTAAAATAATATTTTATCAAATACAAGTTTGAACTGTGGGAAGAAGTGTTAACAAAGTACATGTTGCACATCTTTTATTGATACTAGAATAATGCATGTGCGTTGCAACGGGATATAAATGTTCTAGTACGTTAGAGCGTCTACAGATGGACTTGGCAAATCCAGCCCCTCAAACGCCCGCGAACGCGACCGGGCACACCCGCGGGGGCATCCGGATGAGCCCTCATATTTCCTTCTGGCATCCAAATATCTCAAATCCATGCAAATACATGCACGTCGATCATGCAACACAATGTTGCATGTAAATAGCATAGATAGCGTTTACATAAATTTCTGAGCATTCCTGGTTGACCATTCTTCTCCCTTTGATTGAGCCCCTGAAGTTGAGAATATGCTCCACTTGCCGGCCCATTTCCTCTTGCATGATCATGTCCACTTCTTCGTCCGAAACCGACGAATCGAAGAACTCATCTTGATTCATTTGGTCAAGCTCCATCGGTCCATACTCCTCGTCCGATGAAGCATCGGAATCCGTCATTTACCTAACAAAAACACACAAAATCCAGTCGAACACATCAAGCGCAAGGCGGAGCCGGAGAGTTTTCGGACATACCACGGTGGCGCCCGGGCCGGCGACGACGCCCCCCCCCCCCAGTGGCCTTTTTTCCTTTCGTTTCCATCCAACTCATCACCACGTCTATAGATGAGCAGCAACACGTCGTGGGATTCCAATAGGTAGAACGGCGGCACCATGTTGAACGGGGTCCGTGTCGTGCGGTCGGCACTGATGACACGACGAACTCGGGACATGCGGGCGACGCCCCCTGTGGAGACTGAAGGAAATATGCCCTAGAGGCAATAATAAAGTTGTTATTTTATATTTCCTTATATCATGATAAATGTTTATTATTCATGCTAGAATTGTATTAACCAAAAACTTGATACATGTGTAGATACATAGACAAAACACGGTGTCCCTAGTAAGCCTCTACTAGACTAGCTCGTTAATCAAAGATGGTTAAGTTTCCTAACCATAGACATGTGTTGTCATTTGATGAACGGGATCACATCATTAGGAGAATGATGTGATGGACAAGACCCATCCGTTAGCTTAGCATGTTGATCGTTCAGTTTTATTGCTATTGCTTTCTTCATGTCAAATACATATTCCTTCGACTATGAGATTATGCAACTCCCGGATACCGGAGGAATACCTTGTGTGCTATCAAACGTCACAACGAAACTTGGTGATTATAAAGATGCTCTATAGGTATCTCCGAAGGTATGTGTTGGGTTGGCATAGATCGAGATTAGGATTTGTCACTCCGAGTATCGAAGAGGTATCTTTGGGCCCTCTCGGTAATGCACATCATAATAAGCCTTGCAAGCAATGTGACTAATGAGTTAGTTGCGGGATGATGCATTACGGAACGAGTAAAGAGACTTGCCGGTAACAAGATTGAACTAGGTATGCAGATACTGATGATCGAATCTCAGGCAAGTAACATACCGATGACAAAGGGAATAATGTATGTTGTCATTATGGTACGACCAACAAAGATCTTTGTAGAATATGTGGGAACCAATATGAGCATCCAGGTTCCACTATTGGTTATTGACCGGAGAGGTGTCTCGGTCATGTCTACATAGTTCTCGAACCCATAGGGTTCGCACGCTTAATGTTCGATGGCGATTTTGTATTATACTCCCTCCGTCCCGAATTAAGTGACGTAGGAGAGGATTTTTTTTTGCACTAATGTCAGTTTTACACTATAGTCTAGTACATTTCAAATTCTGACTTCAAGCTCCCCAGCATCGAGCGATCCTCATCACCTTGCGATCCCCAGCACGTCGCCAGGGGAGGATCTTGCGATCCCCAGCACCTCGCCCGGGTAGGATCTCACCAGCACCTCCTCTTCCTGCTCGCTTCCGTCAAGCTCTTGCTGGCGCCCCTCAGATCTTCCTCCTCAAGATGCTCGTGCTCGAGGAGCTCAAGGTCCTCAAGCTCGCGCTCGAGGCTCTGCTATCTCGTCGAAGCACCTCCCCATCAGGCTCTTGCTCGCACTCCGGATCTGCTTGCTGGAGTTCCTTCTCCCCCTGCCGCTGGTGGAGCTCCCTCCTCAAGCTGCTGCCCTCAAGCTCCCTCAAGGTCCCACTCATGCTGGAGGCTCTGCTCGCTGGAGCCCCTCCCAGCCAGGCTCTTGCTCGAACTCCAGGCTCTGCTCGCCAGAGCTCCTTCTACCTCTGTCGCCGGTGGAGCTCCTGCTCGCCCTGGCCCACGGCCCCTGCAATTCACCGCACTCCAGGGTCGAGGCTCCAGGCTCCTGCTGCTTCTTCTCCATCGCACCTGCAATTCATCTTTTGCAAATTTAAAATGAAATTTGGTGATTCCAGCAGAAGCTCAATTTTAGAGGTACTCAAAACTTTCCCTGACATAAAAAATGGTTGCATGCATAATTTCATATGGACTAACAAGACAGGTGGCTTGTACAGTGATAGTCAAATTTGTGTGTGCTCGGCAATCAAAAAATTGATCTGCTACAATAATTTTCAAGGATACAAAAACTAGAAATATGAAAACAGTCGAACAATAATTGCAAGTAAACCACAATGCCACTTGTAAGGTGGTAATATGAAAAGATATATGCAGTAGTATATTCTCACCTAGCTAATGCTCATGTTAGTCAGGTTTGTAAGGGTGAAGTAAAATGCTCATAGTTACACTTAAAAGATTTCAAGAGAACCAGACAAAGAAATATATTACATATTGAGAATGAAACTTCCTTTCCCACATTTGTTTTTCCATCAGACATAGTTTGTCCATTAAGTTCTTTTGAAACTTGCAGAATATAATCATCTTTCTTTTGTTTTTAGATACCAAAAGGCTATTGAAGAAATCACTAGGCGAATGGGAGCAGGCATGGCTAAATTTATATGGAGGGAGGTCTGTTAATCTAGATGACCCAATATACTCCAGCAAATTGAAGAAGCAGCAGCAGTTTACTCCAGCAGTTTGAAGAAGCAGCAGCAGCACATACCTATAATAGCAGCAGCAGCCAGTGGCGTAGCCAAGATTTTATTTAGGGTGGTCCAATTGGCACAAAATAAAACTTATACCACAAATTTAAAAAACCAACATATGCGCACATAATATATCCAAAGCACATATCAATAATGTCTTTCAAAGCATATTAAAATTCATGTTCAAGTCTTACATTCGCGTAAAATATAACACACCTTATTTGTCGGTATACCGCCTTCTCAAGACCATGAAAGTCTCAATTATATTATCTTCATTCACTTTGGAGAAAGCATCTCGTTTGATATATGTGACTAGGCAATCATCCAAAAGACTATCACCCATCTTGTTTCTTAACTTGTTTTTTACTACACTCATTGCAGAAAATGCTTTTTCAACACTTGATGTTGCCACCAGTAGAAGCAATACCAATTTTAGAAGGAAGTACACCAAATTATGAACTATATGCCTCCTTGTTTGAACAAGCTTAACTGAGAGATCAACAAGATTTTCTAGGCCTTTGAAGTTGTCATCTTTTCCCATATCATCAATATAGTTATCAAGTTGCATTTCAAGGTGCATCAAGTCAGAGCTCGAAAAATCATTGGGGTAGAACTCGACAAGTCTACGTACCTTTTTCATCAAAAGCAGCAAATGAGTTGGCAGGATTCAAGGCCGGCATACAAGAAAGCAACTCCATATTGACCTCATCAAACCGATTGTCGAGCTCTTGACTGATTTTATCTATAATCCCAATATAAATTTTCCTTCTAAAGTGATTTGCATTTGTTTGAGGTTGCACAAACCGTGTTGATATTCCATAAGGGACATAATTATTCTCCATTACAGGAACTTCAATGCCATGTTTGTTGCAAAAAGAAGTGACCTTTTCAAGGAATGCATCCCACTCATTAGACCTCAGTTCTTGCATCCTACTTTTTGCCAATCTCACAAGTGACATTGCGGTAAGAATATCTTGGTCACTTCTTTGCAAACACTCGGACAAATCATTTGTATATCCAAGAATGAGAAACATCAAGTGTGCATTGAAAACAAAGTCAAATGACTCAAACACTCCAACAATACTATGTATTTTTGGCCATTCAGCCCTTTGTGAAGTATCTTTACAAAGAGAGATGAGCACATCACGGATTTCAGCATACATATAAATAATGTTGCGAACCGTTCTATAATGAGAGCCCCACCGAGTTTCACCCGGCCTAGGCAAGCCCATCTCTTGATTTAATCCAGTCCCAGTCTCCAGTTCACCACATTTAATTGCTTTCATGATATTATGAAGTCTAGCATTTCGAAGCATGTCATGACGCTTACAAGACTCCAACAATATTCAGTAATAGAGATACTCGATCAAAAAACCACACACAATCATCATTTCCCTTGGCAACAGCAACAAGAACTAGTTGGAGTTGATGAGCAAAGCAATGGACATAATAAGAAGAAGGCGACTCTCTCATGATCAATGTTTTTAGACCTTTAATCTCCCCTTTCATATTGCTAGCCCCATCATAACCTTGCCCACGAATTTGACTCATGGTTAAATTGTTATCCACAAGTAAATCTTCAATTGCTTCCTTAAGTGACAGTGAAGTAGTATCACCTACATGAACAACTCCAAGAAAGTGCTCACATGGCCTTCCTAGTTTATCAATGAAACGCAAGCATAGACCCAATTGTTCCTTATGTGATACATCGCTAGATTCATCCGCTAAAATAGCATAGTGATCATCATCAAGTTCTTCAGTAACTTTCTTTCTAGTTTCTATTGCACAACATTGGATAATTTGTTGTTGTATCTCAGGGGAAGTCAATTTGCAATTACATGGAGCATTCTTCAAAACATACTTATTCACCTCTTCACTATTTTTTGCAAGCCATTTCAAAAGCTCAATGAAGTTACCTCTGTTGCTAGACTCTTCATTTTCTCTGTGTCCACGGAAGGCCAATCCTTGATGCAAAAGAAACTTCAAACACCCAAGTGAATAAGTCAGCCAGATCTTGTAAAGACGTAAATCCTGATTGTTCCCCTTCACCATAAGATTATCAATTTGAGAAGCACGGGGGCTAATAAATAAGTTGTATCTCTCTTGAGCTGCCTGGTGCACACTTGCTACACCACCTTCATGCTTTACAAGCGCATCCTCTCTATTCCAACTTCTCCAACCATCTTCAGTAAATGCATTGGTTCTATTGCCACTAGTTTTTTATCTTTGAACAAGTAGCATACAAAGCAGAATCCAGCTTTCTTTCTAATACTATATTCAAGCCAATGATGTTTATGAAACCAAAGAGGATTGAATTGCCGATCTTTGCCTCCCATATTTCTGCTTTCAAATTGATGTGCATATGGTTGGAACGGACGCTTGAGGATATATGCTCGTCGAACTACATCTTGATCATTGACAGGATAAGATGCAATGGGCAGTCTATCCCCGGATCATGTGGAAGGCGACTAATATCATAAACAGACGGTGGTGGTGGTGGCGGTGGTGGCGGTGGTGAATCCACAATTTCTTCAGTTACTCTCTCTTGCACTAACTCAAAGGTTTGATGTTCCCCTGCGGGCGCTACCGGTGCCGGAGAAGGAGGTGAAAAAGGAGCAGCCACCTTCTTCTTGGATCCATATCTCCAAAAAAGCGATCCAATGTCTCATGTGCTCTTCATTTTTGCAACAGTTCTACAAAAAAGTACATTAAATCAGTTGGAACAAAGCCCTAATCAGTTCAATTGACAAATTATCAATTGCAAAAAACTTTAAAGCTTGCACTCTCAACAAATCGTTCAAATCTTCAGAGGAAAAGGAATCTATGCTTTGAATTAGAGAAGAACAAACATCTTACTCTGGATTGAAATAGAAAAAGAAATCAACTAGCGCATTGCACGGGGCTATACGCCTGTACGGCTGTACCTATGCGTGCGTGCGCGGTTCAGTAGTGGCGCAGTTCCTTCGTTGACCGCCGAGACACGCGTCCTTCGCCGGCCACCTGGCTGTCACCGTTGGCGGGTGCCCTGCCGGAGTGCCGACCTTGTGTTGGGCGATGGTGCTAGGGTTTCGAACTTCCGAAGACTAGAGGAAGAGGAGATGACGGGGAGTCGGGAATTAGGAACGATCAGGATCAGCGTACATACAGATACAGGCGTACTAGGAGACGAAAGAAACGAGCCATGTACATAGGCTGAGAGCCTGTGACCTGAGTTGGGCCTAGATATGTTTTTTTCAGAGAAGTATACTAAACTAAAGGGCCAAATTCCAGGGTGGTCCATGGACCACCCTGGCCACCCTACAGCTACGCCACTGGCAGCAGCAGTACTCCAGAAATAACAGCAGCAACCATGAACACCACCAGCAGCGGCAACAGCTACACCAGCAATAGCAACAGCAGTAACCACCACATACCTGCAGATAGTTTTTCAAAATATTCAGTTAAATTTACTGTCAAAATTCAGTAAACATACAGTTAAATTTACTGAATTAATTGAATTTTCAGTGTTGTTTTTAGTAAACTTTTTAACATAACTTTGCTGAAATAGCTAGATGACTCTTTGCATGATTTAAGATCTACTTGCAATAGCTAGATGACTTACCCTTTGCTCCTTATTTAACAGGAGATGAGATGTTGCTGGATGAGGAAGAAGCAATTCATCAGGAAGAAATAAGAAGAACTTTAGTGAATCTGTCAGATAAGGAAAGATTTGATGTTTATTTTGCTTTGAAAGTGATCAAGAGCATAGATGGAGCTATTCAGCTAGAGGACAAGATACTCATTGCAAGCCTATTGAATACAGGCATACGAACGGTTGAAAGAATATGGAAAGATGCAAATAAACAAATTGCAGAAGGCCAAGAAGTGGTTGTCGCAAGCAAAGACCAGGTAGAGTTGGAAGAAAGAGAAAGAACTTGGACCTGTCAAGGGCATCGACAATCCCACTCAACAGAAGGAGAATGGTTCGAGCTCTAGCAAGGTCTCTTGGTATTCCCCGCTTGACCCTACACAGGAGGGTCAAGTTAGGTGAGCTGAAGCATGTCACTAGAACCGTGAAGCCTACCCTCAAGCCAAAGAATAAGATTGCAAGACTGAAATTTTGCATGTCCATGCTCGATGAGCTTTGGATCTCAACTCCATGTCCTCTTTTCAAGCCAATGGCATGCATCGTCCATATAGATGAGAAATGGTTTGATATGACAAGAGTGAAGAATATGTACTATCTACTCCCAGAAGAACGTACACCCAATATACTCAATGCCGAATACGAACTGCATTGGCAAGGTCATGTTCCTGACAGCCGTGGCCAAGCCAAGATATAGTGATGATGGGGAGGTCATATTTGATGGCAATATCGGGACTTGGTCCTTCGTTGAAGAGAAGGCGGCAGTCAGAATGAGTCAAAACAGACTTAGGGGAACTAAAGAACTGAAAAATGTGAAAGTGACCAGAAATGTGATGAGGGGTTATCTATGCAACAAGGTGATCCCTACTATACAAGACAAATGGCCTGACGAAGATATTGGAAGAACCATCTACGTACAGCAGGATAATGCCAACCCACATGTCTTGCCTAATGACATGGGTTTTCAAGAGGCTATAGCACAAACGGATCTTGATATTCGGTTGTTGCAACAGCCACACAACAGCCCTGATATGAATGTTTTAGACCTATGCTTGCACAATTCTCTTCAATCCCTAACTGATTGCTTGTCACCTAAAAATATTCAGGAATTGGTAGAAAGTGTGGAGGAACAGTTCGAGAACTATGAGGTTCAGAAGTTGTTTAGAAGCTTTGTGACACTCCAGGTAGTTATGATTGAGGTTATGAAAAATAAAGGAGGCAATGAGTATACACTCCCGCATTTGCATAAAGATCGTCATCAAAATGAAGGAAGGCCAGCAATCTTTCTATCTTGCGATGCTCGGCTAGTTGCTGAGACCAAGGCCCTTATAGAGGAAGGAGAGAGAGAGGAGCTTTATCTTGTGTATTGATGTGTTCAAATAATTGGAGTAATGTGGAGTATTGTGTATGTCTTGTCTTCTTTATTTGAATATGTTGAAATTTATTGGAATTTGTTGGTATTTATTGGAATTTATTTTGTATTTTTAGGGGAAAGGAAAAGAAATGGAAAGGAAAGGAATTTATTGTTTATTTTGAGTAGCTACTTAACATGATCATCTACTCATGGACAGTGCTACTCCACATGGACAGTACCTATCAATAACCTATCACATTTGGGGAAGGGAAAGGTAAGGAGTAACTGAATAATAATTGGAGCCTAACAAAAATAATATTGCACATACATTTAGTCCATTCACAATTTTTAGTCTATTAATATTAACCTAATCAAGCATCAAACAAGACAAATTGCACATACTCCAAAAACACGGCTCATAATTGCACATCAAGACCATTCCGACAATACTCCACATACAACTTGACAATAAACTTAGGCTCAAGCATCAAGCATCAAGACCATGCTTGACAGTAAACTTGACAGTAAACACATTTAGATTTACAGAGCCTCACATTTAGATTTACTGTCAAGCATCAAGCACACATGAACCTACAGTAACTATACTCATGTAAACAGAGCATCCACCACACAATAGCATTCAGTTACTGCATTTATTTTTTCAACAAAATCAACTTGTACTCCATGAATTAATCCACTAGTACTCCATGAACTGAATGCTAAATTGGCAAACACACAAGAGGAAGAACTCACCAACAGCGGTTGTAGCCGATGCAGAACATGGGCCTGTCGCGGTTGCGGCAAAGAGAGCACCGCTGTCATCCCTGCATGGCGAGGAGGAGGTCACTGCTTCACGCCAACAGCAACAGCGTCGAGGAGGAGAACCAAGAAGCGCCGAAGGACATGCTAGAGGTCGCAGGATTGCACATCGCCACAGCAACGACGCCACGTTAGATCGATCTTCACCGCCACCAGATTTGGCACTTCTGCCACTGGATGTGTCAAAACCGAAGCTTTTTCAGTCACCAAGTGCTCGAGGTGGAGCGCGAGGCGAGGTGAGGGTGTGGTGCAACTCCATAGATCCATGAGGGAAGAAGGCAGCGAGGTGGGACGGGGTGCGGTGGATGAGAGGACGGATGGGAGAAGGGCGGCGGGGAGGAGGACGGCGGGGAGGAGGACGGATAGGAGGAGGATGGCGGGGAGGAGGAGGGAGGCGAGGAGGATGGTGGGGAGGAGTGACGCGGGGGGAGAGGAGTGACTGCGGGGAGGAGAGGAGTGATTGCCGGGGTGGGGGAAATCGTTCGTGGTTAAGTCAAACATCGGGGTTTTTTGCAAATAGACCACCGCGTCACTTAATTCGGGACGGAGGGAGTATGAGTTATGTGATTTGGTGACTGAATGTTGTTCAGAGTCCCAGATGAGATCACAGACATGACGAGGAGTCTCGAAATGGTCGAGAGGTAAAGATTCATATATAGGACGAGAGTATTCGGACACGGGAAGTGTTCTGCGGGTACCGGGTACGTATTGGGTCACCGCAAGGGGTTCTGGGCAACCCCCGGCAAGCTATATGGGCCTAATGGGCCTACAGTTGGACAGACTAGCCCCAAAAGGGGCTACTGTGCTCCCTATAGGCTGAATAGGAGGAGAAGGAAAGGAAGGTAAGGGAGAAAGAAAGGGGAGGATTCGGCCTCCCCCTTTCCTTCCCCTCCTCCCTCTCTTTCCTTCCCCCTTCGATGGATATCGAAGGGGGGAGGCCGACTTGGAGGAGGCACCCAAGTAGGATTACTCCTACTTGGGGTGCCCCTTGCAGCCCCTCTCCCTCTCCCACCTATATATATGTGGGGGCACCGCTAGAACACACAACATTGATTCCTAGCCGTGTGCGGCGCCCCCCTCCATAGTTTACACCTCCGGTGATATTGTCGTAGTGCTTAGGCGAAGCCCTGCACGGGTCACTTCATCATCACCGTCACCACGCCGTCGTGCTGACGAAACTCTCCCTCGACACTTTGCTGGATCAAGAGTTCAAGGGACGTCATCGAGCTGAACGTGTGCAGAACTCGAAGGTGTCGTACGCTCGGTACTTGATCGCTTGAATCGAGAAGACGTTCGACTACATCAACCGCGTTAAACTAACGCTTCCTCTTTCGGTGTATGAGGGTACGTGGACACACTCTCCCCCTCTCGTTGCTATGCATCTCCTAGATAGATCTTGCGTGATCGTAGGAATTTTTTTTGAAATTGCATGCTACATTTCCCAACAGTGGCATCCGAGCCAGGTCTATGCATAGACAATATGCATGAGTAGAACACAAAGAGTTGTGGGAGATGATTGTCATACTGCTTACCACCAACGTCTTATTTTGATTCAGCGGTATTGTTGGATGAAGCGGCCCGAACCAACCTTACATGACCATGTTCATGAGACCGGTTCCACCGACAGACATGCAACTTGTTTGGCATAAAGGTGGCTAGCGGGTGTCTATTTCTCCAACTTTAGTTGAATCAAATTTGACTACGGTCGGTCCTTGTTGAAGGTTAAAATAGCAAACTTGATGAAACATCATTGTAGTTTTGATGCGTAGGTAAGAACGGTTCTTACTAGAAGCCCGTAGCAGCCACGTAAAACTTGCAACAACAAAGTAGTGGACATCTAACTTGTTTCTGATGGGCATGTTGTGATGTGATATGGTCAAGACATTATGTGATATACGTTATTGTATGAGATGATCATGTTTTGTAAAAGTTATCGGCAACTGGCAGGAGCCTTGTGGTTGTCGCTTTATTGTATGAAATGCAATCGCCATGTAATTTCTTCACTTTATCACTGTGTGTTAGCGATAGTTGTAGAAGCAATAGTTGGTGAGACGACAACGATGCTATGATGGAGATAAAGGTGTCAAGCCGGTGACGACGGAAATCATGATGGTGCTTTGGAGATGGAGATCAAAGGCACAATATGATGATGGCCATATCATGTCACATATTTTGATTGCATGTGATGTTTATCTTTTATGCATCTTATTTTTCTTAGTACGGCGGTAGCATTATAAGATGATCCCTCACTAAAATTTCAAGGTATAAGTGTTCTCCCTGAGTATGCACCATTGCGGTAGTTTGTCGTGCCGAGACACCACGTGATGATCGGGTGTGATAAGCTCTACGTTCATATACAATGGGTGCAAGCTAGTTTTGCACGTGCGGAATACTCGGGTTAAACTTGACGAGCCTAGCATGTACAGACATGGCCTCGGAAAACTGGAGACCGAAAGGTCGAACGTGAATCATATAGTAGATATGATCAACATAGAGATGTTCACCATTCAAGACTACTCCATCTCACGTGATGATCGGACATGGTTTAGTTGATTTGGATCATGTAATCATTTGGATTACTCAAGGGATGCCTATCTAAGTGGGAGTTCTTAAGTAATATGTTTAATTGAACTTATTTATCATGAACTTAGTCCTGATAGTATTTGCATATCTATGTTGTAGATCAATAGCTCACGTATAGCTCCCCTGTTTTATTTTTTATATGTTCCTAGAGAAAACTAAGTTGAAAGATGATAGTAGCAATGATGCGGACTAGATCCGTCATCTGAGGATAATCCTCATTGTTGCACAGAAGAATTATGTCCTTGATGCACCGCTAGGTTATAGACCTGTTGCAGGAGCTGATGCAGACGTTATGAACATTTGACAAGCTCGGTATGATGACTACTTGATAGTTTAGTGTGCCATACTTTATGGCTTAAAACCGGAACTTCAAAAATGTTTCGAACGACACGGAGCATATGAGATGTTCCAAGAGCTGAAATTGGTATTTTAGACTCATGCCCGTGTTAAGAGGTATGAGACCTCTGACAAGTACTTTGCCTACAAGATGGAGGAGAACAGCTCAACTAGTGAGCATGTGCTCAGAATGTCTGAGTATTACAATCACTTGAATCAAGTGGGAGTTAATCTTCCAGATAAGATAGTGATTGACAGAGTTCTCTAGTCACTATCACCAAGTTACTAGTGTTGGGGAACGTAGCAGAATTTTAAAATTTTCTACGCATCACCAAGATCAATCTATGGAGTCATCTAGAAACGAGGGAGAGGGGAGTGCATCTACATACCCTTGTAGATCGCGAGACAAAGCGTTCAAGAGAACGGGGTTGATGGAGTCGTACTCGTCGTGATCCAAATCACCGATGACCGAGCGCCGAACGGACGGCACCTCCGCGTTCAACACACGTACGATTGGGAAGACGTCTCCTCCTTCTTGATCCAGCAAGGGAAGGAGAAGTTGATGGAGATCCAGCAGCACGACGGCGTGGTGGTGGAAGCAGCGGTGATCTCGGCAGGGCTTCGCCAAGCTCCAACGAGAGAGAGAGAGAGAGGTGTTACGAGGGGTGTGGGAGGCGCCAAGGGCTTCAGGTACGGCTGCCCTCCCTCCCCCCCCCCCCACTATATATAGGTCCCCTAAGGGGGGCGCCGGCCCTAGGAGATGGGATCTCCAAGGGGGGGCGGCGGCCAAGGGGGACTTGCCCCCCAAGCCAAGTGGGGCGCCCCCCACCCCTAGGGTTTCCAACCCTAGGCGCAGGGGGAGGCCCATGGGGGGCACACCATCCCACCAGGGGCTGGTTCCCCTCCCACTTCAGCCCATGGGGCCCTCCGGGATAGGTGGCCCCACCCGGTGGACCCCCGGGACCCTTCCGGTGGTCCCGGTACAATACCGATTACCCCCGAAACTTTCCCGATGGCCGAAACTGGACTTCCTATATATAAATCTTTACCTCTGGACCATTCCGGGACTCCTCGTGATGTCCGGGATCTCATCCGGGACTCCGAACAACTTTCGGGTTACCGCATACTAATATCTCTACAACCCTAGCGTCACCGAACCTTAAGTGTGTAGACCCTACGGGTTCGGGAGACACGCAGACATGACCGAGACGACTCTCCAGTCATTAACCAACAGCGGGATCTGGATACCCATGTTCGCTCCCACATGTTCCACAATGATCTCATCGGATGAACCACGATGTCGAGGATTCAATCAATCCCGTATTCAATTCCCTTTGTCAATCGGTACGTTACTTGCCCGAGATTCGATCGTCGGTATCCCAATACCTCGTTCAATCTCGTTACTGGCAAGTCACTTTACTCATACCGTAATGCATGATCCCGTGACCAAACACTTGGTCACATTGAGCTCATTATGATGATACATTACCGAGTGGGCCCAGAGATACCTCTCCGTCATACGGAGTGACAAATCCCAGTCTCGATCCATGTCAACCCACCAGATACTTTCGGGGATACCTGTAGTATACCTTTATAGTCACCCAGTTACGTTGTGACGTTTGGTACACCCAAAGCACTCCTACGGCATCCGGGAGTTACACGATCTCATGGTCTAAGGAAATGATACTTGACATTGGAAAAGCTCTAGCAAACGAACTACACGATCTTGTGCTATGCTTAGGATTGGGTCTTGTCCATCACATCATTCTCCTAATGATGTGATCCCGTTATCAATGACATCCAATGTCCATAGTCAGGAAACCATGACTATCTATTGATCAACGAGCTAGTTAACTAGAGGCTCACTAGGGACATGTTGTGGTCTATGTATTCACACATGTACTACGATTTCCGGATAACACAATTATAGCATGAACAATAGGCAATTACCATGAACAAGGAAATATAATAATAACCATTTTATTATTGCCTCTAGGGCATATTTCCAACAGTCTCCCACTTGCACTAGAGTCAATAATCTAGTTACATTGTGATGAATCGAACACCCATAGAGTTCTGGTGTTGATCATGTTTTGCTCGCGGAAGAGGTTTAGTCAACAGATCTGCGGCATTCAGATCCGTATGTACTTTGCAAATATATATGTCTCCATCTTGAACATTTTCACGAATGGAGTTGGAGCGATGCTTGATGTGCCTGGTCTTCTTGTGAAACCTGGACTCCTTGGCAAGGGCAATAGCTCCAGTGTTGTCACAGAAGAGAGTGATCGGCCCCGACGCATTGGGTATGACTCCTAGGTCGGTGATGAACTCCTTCATCCAGATTGCTTCATGCGCTGCCTCCGAGGCTGCCATGTACTCCGCTTCACATGTAGATCCCGCCACGACACTTTGCTTGCAACTGCACCAGCTTACTGCCCCACCATTCAAAATATACACGTATCCGGTTTGTGACTTAGAGTCATCCAGATCTGTGTTGAAGCTAGCGTCGACGTAACCCTTTACGATGAGCTCCTCGTCACCTCCATATACGAGAAACATATCCTTAGTCCTTTTCAGGTACTTCAGGATGTTCTTGACCGCTGTCCAGTGTTCCATGCCGGGATTACTTTGGTACCTTCCTACCAAACTCACGGCAAGGTTTACATCAGGTCTGGTACACAGCATGGCATACATAATAGACCCTATGGCTGAGGCATAGGGGACGACACTCATCTTTTCTCTATCTTCTGTCGTGGTCGGACATTGAACTGAGCTCAATTTCACACCTTGCAACATAGGCAAGAACCCCTTGTTGGACTGATCCATATTGAACTTCTTCAATATCTTATCAAAGTATGTGCTTTGTGAAAGACCTATGAGGCGTCTCGATCTATCTCTATAGATCTTGATGCCTAATATGTAAGCAGCTTCTCCAAGGTCCTTCATTGAAAAACACGTATTCAAGTAGGCCTTAATACTGTCCAAAAGTTCTATATCATTTCCCATCAAAAGTATGTCATCCACATATAATGTGAGAAATTCTACAGAGCTCCCACTCACTTTCTTGTAAACGCAGGCTTCTCCATAAGTCTGCATAAACCCAAATGCTTTGATCATTTCATTAAAGCGAATGTTCCAACTCCGAGATGCTTGCACCAACCCATAATGGAGTGCTGGAGCTTGCATACCTTGTTAGCATTCTTAGGATCGACAAAACCTTCCGGCTGCATCATATACAATTCTTCTTTAAGAAAGCCGTTAAGGAATGCCGTTTTGACGTCCATTTGCCATATCTCATAATCATAGTATGCGGCAATTGCTAACATGATTCGGACGGACTTTAGCTTCGCTACGGGTGAGAAGGTCTCATCGTAGTCAACCCCTTGAACTTGTCGATAACCCTTAGCGACAAGTCGAGCCTTATAGATGGTAACATTACCATCCGCGTCCGTCTTCTTCTTAAAGATCCATTTATTCTCTATCGCTCGCCGATCATCGGGCAAGTATGTCAAAGTCCATACTTTGTTTTCATACATGGATCCTATCTCGGATTGCATGGCTTCAAGCCATTTGTTGGATTCTGGGCCCGCCATTGCTTCTTCATAGTTCGAAGGTTCACCGTTGTCTAACAACATGATTTCCAGGACAGGGTTGCCATACCATTCTGGTGTGGAACGTGTCCTTGTGGACCTTCGAAGTTCAGTAGCAACTTGATCCGAAGTACCTTGATCATCATCATTAACTTCCTCTCTAGTTGGTGCAGGCACTACAGGAACATCTTCCTGAGCTGTGCTACTTTCTGGTTCAAGAGGCAGTACTTCATCGAGTTCTACTTTCCTCCCACTTACTTCTCTCAAGAGAAACTCTTTCTCCAGAAAGGACCCGTTCTTGGCAACAAAGATCTTGCCTTCGGATCTGAGGTAGAAGGTATACCCAATGGTTTCCTTAGGGTATCCTATGAAGACGGATTTTTCTGACTTGGGTTCGAGCTTTTCAGGTTGAAGTTTCTTGACATAAGCATCGCATCCCCAAACTTTTAGAAACGACAGCTTAGGTTTCTTTCCAAACCATAATTCATACGGTGTCGTCTCAACGGATTTAGACGGTGCCCTATTTAAAGTGAATGTAGCTGTCTCTAGAGCGTATCCCCAAAATGATAGCGGTAAATCAGTGAGTGACATCATAGATCGCACCATATCCAATAGAGTGCGATTACGACGTTCGGACACACCGTTACGCTGAGGTGTTCCAGGCGGCGTGAGTTGTGAAACGATTCCACATTTCCTTAAGTGCGTACCAAATTCGTGACTTAAATATTCTCCCCCACGATCTGATCGTAAGAATTTTATCTTTTGGTCACGTTGATTCTCTACCTCATTCTGAAATTCCTTGAACTTTTCAAAGGTCTCAGACTTGTGTTTCATCAAATAAACATACCCATATCTACTTAAGTCATCAGTGAGAGTGAGAACGTAACGATAGCCACCGCGAGCCTCAACGCTCATTGGACCGCACACATCAGTATGTATAATTTCCAATAAGTTGGTTGCTCGCTCCATTGTTCTGGAGAACGGAGTCTTGGTCATTTTACCCATGAGGCATGGTTCGCACGTGTCAAATGATTCGAAATCAAGAGACTCCAAAAGTCCATCTGTATGGAGCTTCTTCATGCGTTTGACACCGATGTGACCAAGGCGGCAGTGCCACAGATATGTGGGACTATCATTATCAATCTTACATCTTTTGGTATTCACACTATGAATATCTGTAACATCACATTCGAGATTCATTAAGAATAAACCATTGACCAGCGGAGCATGACCATAAAACATATCTATCATACAAATAGAACAACCATTATTCTCGGATTTAAATGAGTAGCCATCTCGTATTAAACGAGATCCAGATACAATGTTCATGCTCAAAGCTAGCACTAAATAACAATTATTGAGGTTTAAAACTAATCCCGTAGGTAAATGTAGAGGTAGCGTGCCGACGGCGATCACATCGACCTTGGAACCATTCCCGACGCGCATCGTCACCTCGTCCTTCGCCAGTCTCCGCTTATTCCGCAGCTCCTGTTTTGAGTTACAAATGTGAGCAACCGCACCGGTATCAAATACCCAGGAGCTACTACGAGTACTGGTAAGGTACACATCAATTACATGTATATCACATATACCTTTAGTGTTGTCGGCCTTCTTGTCCGCTAAGTATTTGGGGCAGTTCCGCTTCCAGTGTCCCTTTCCCTTGCAATAAAAGCACTCAGTCTCAGGTTTAGGTCCATTCTTTGACTTCTTCCCGGCAGCTGGTTTACCGGGCACGGCAACTCCCTTGCCGTCCTTATTGAAGTTCTTCTTACCCTTGCCTTTCTTGAAACTAGTGGTTTTATTGACCATCAACACTTGATGTTCCTTTTTGATTTCCACCTCCGCTGATTTCAGCATTGAAAATACTTCAGGAATAGTTTTCACCATCCCCTGCATATTGTAGTTCATCACAAAGCTCTTGTAGCTAGGTGGGAGCGACTGAAGGATTCTGTCAATGACCGCCTCGTCCGGGAGGTTAATGTCCAGCTGGGACAAGCGATTGTGCAACCCGGACATTTTGAGTATGTGCTCACTGACAGAACTATTTTCCTCCATCTTACAACTGTAGAACTTGTCGGAGACTTCATATCTCTCGACCCGAGCATGAGCTTGGAAAACCATTTTCAGCTCTTCGAACATCTCATATGCTCTGTGTCGCTCAAAACGCTTTTGGAACCCCGGTTCTAAGCTGTAAAGCATGCCGCACTGAACGAGGGAGTAATCATCAGTACGTGACTGCCAAGCGTTCATAACGTCTTGGTTCTCTAGGATGGGTGCATCACCTAGCGGTGCTTCTAGGCATATGCTTTCCTGGCAGCTATGAGGATGATCCTCAGGTTCCGGACCCAGTCCGTATAGTTGCTGCCATCATCTTTCAGCTTGGTTTTCTCTAGGAACGCGTTGAAGTTGAGGTTGACATGAGCGTTGGCCATTTGATCTACAAGACATTTTGCAAAGGTTTTTTAGACTAAGTTCATGATAATTAAGTTCATCTAATCAAATTATTTAATGAACTCCCACTCAGACTAGACATCCCTCTAGTCATCTAAGTGATACATGATCCGACTCAACTAGACCGTGTCCGATCATCACGTGAGACGGACTAGTCATCGTCGGTGAACATCTCCATGTTGATCGTATCTTCCATACAACTCATGTTCGACCTTTCGGTCTCTTGTGTTCCGAGGCCATGTCTGTACATGCTAGGCTCGTCAAGTCAACCTAAGTGTTTTGCATGTGTAAATCTGGCTTACACCCGTTGTATGTGAACGTTAGAATCTATCACACTCGATCATCACGTGGTGCTTCGAGACAACGAACTTTCTCAACGGCGCATAGTTAGGGGGAACACTTTCTTGAAATTATTGTGAGGGATCATCTTATTTACTACCATCGTTCTAAGCAAATAAGAAGTAAAACATGATAAACATCTCATGCAATCAAATAGTGACATGATATGGCCAATATCATTTGCTCCTTTTGATCTCTATCTTCGGGGCGCCATGATCATCATCATCACCGGCATGACACCATGATCTCCATCATCGTGTCTTCATGAAGTTGTCTCGTCATCTATTACTTCTACTACTATGGCTAACGGTTTAGCAATAAAGTAAAGTAATTACATGACATTTATGTTGACACGCAGGTCATGAATAAATTAAGACAACTCCTATGGCTCCTGTCGGTTGTCATACTCATTGACATGCAAGTCGTGATTCCTATTACAAGAACATGATCAATCTCATACATCACATATATCATTCATCACATCCTTTTGGCCATATCACATCACATGGCACATGCTGCAAAAACAAGTTAGACGTCCTCTAATTGTTGTTGCAAGTTTTTACGTGGCTGCTATAGGTTTCTAGCAAGAACGTTTCTTACCTACGCCAAAACCACAACGTGATATGCCAATTTCTATTTACCCTTCATAAGGACCCTTTTCATCGAATCCGATCCGACTAAAGTGGGAGAGACAGACACCCGCTAGCCACCTTATGCAACTAGTGCATGTCAGTCGGTGGAACCAGTCTCACGTAAGCGTACGTGTAAGGTCGGTCCGGGCCGCTTCATCCCACGATGCCGCTGAATCAAGATAAGACTAGTAACGGCAAGTAAATTGACAAAATCAACGCCCACAACAACTTGTGTTCTACTTGTGCATAGAAACTACGCATAGACCTAGCTCATGATGCCACTGTTGGGGAACGTAGCAGAATTTTAAAATTTTCTACGCATCACCAAGATCAATCTATGGAGTCATCTAGCAACGAGGGAGAGGGGAGTGCATCTACATACCCTTGTAGATCGCGAGCGGAAGCGTTCAAGAGAACGGGGTAGATGGAGTCGTACTCGTCGTGATCCAAATCATCGATGACCGAGCGCCGAACGGACGGCACCTCCGCGTTCAACACACGTACGGTTGGGAAGACGTCTCCTCCTTTTTGATCTAGCAAGGGAAGGAGAAGTTGATGGAGATCCAGTAGCACGACGGCGTGAAGCAGCGGTGATCTCGGCAGGGCTTCGTCAAGCTCCAACGAGAGAGAGAGAGAGAGAGAGAGAGAGGTGTTACGAGGGGAGAGGGAGGTGCCAAGGGCTTCAGGTACGGCTGCCCTCCCTCCCCCCCCCCACTATATATAGGGCCCCTAAGGGGGGCGCCGGCCCTAGGAGATGGGATCTCCAAGGGGGGGCGGCGGTCAAGGGGGACTTGCCCCCCAAGCCAAGTGGGGCGCCCCCCACCCGTAGGGTTTCCAACCCTAGGCGCAGGGGGAGGCCCATGGGGGGCACACCAGCCCACCAGGGGCTGGTTCCCCTCCCACTTCAGCCCATGGGGCCCTCCGGGATAGGTGGCCCCACCCGGTGGACCCCCGGGACCCTTCCGGTGGTCCCGGTACAATACCGATTACCCCCGAAACTTTCCCGATGGCCGAAACTGGACTTCCTATATATAAACCTTTACCTCTGGACCATTCCGGGACTCCTCGTGATGTCCAGGATCTCATCCGGGACTCCGACAACTTTCGGGTTACCGCATACTAATATCTCTACAACCCTAGCGTCACCGAACCTTAAGTGTGTAGACCCTACGAGTTCGGGAGACACGCAGACATGACCGAGACGACTCTCCGGTCAATAACCAACAGCGGGATCTGGATACCCATGTTGGCTCCCACATGTTCCACAATGATCTCATCGGATGAACCACGATGTCGAGGATTCAATCAATCCCGTATTCAATTCCCTTTGTCAATCGGTATGTTACTTGCCCGAGATTCGATCGTCGGTATCCCAATACCTCGTTCAATCTCGTTACCGGCAAGTCACTTTACTCGTACCGTAATGCATGATCCCGTGACCAAACACTTGGTCACATTGAGCTCATTATGATGATACATTACCGAGTGGGCCCAGAGATACCTCTCCGTCATACGGAGTGAAAAATCCCAGTCTCGATCCGTGTCAACCCAACAGATACTTTCGGGGATACCTGTAGTATACCTTTATAGTCACCCAGTTACGTTGTGATGTTTGGTACACCCAAAGCACTCCTACGGCATCCGGGAGTTACACGATCTCATGGTCTAAGGAAATGATACTTGACATTGGAAAAGCTCTAGAAAACGAACTACACGATCTTGTGCTATGCTTAGGATTGGGTCTTGTCCATCACATCATTCTCCTAATGATGTGATCCCGTTATCAATGACATCCAATGTCCATAGTCAGGAAACCATGACTATCTATTGATCAACGAGCTAGTTAACTAGAGGCTCACTAGGGACATGTTGTGGTCTATGTATTCACACATGTATTATGATTTCCGAATAACACAATTATAGCATGAACAATAGAAAATTACCATGAACAAGGAAATATAATAATAACCATTTTATTATTGCCTCTAGGGCATATTTCCAACAACTAGAACTTCGTGATGAACTATAATATGCAAGGGATAACGGAAACGATTCCCAAGCTCTTCGTGATGCTAAAATCAATGAAGGTAGAAATCAAGAAAAAGCATTAAGTGTTGATGGTTGACAAGACCACTAGTTTCAAGTAAAAGGGCAAGGGAAAGAAAGGTAACTTCAAGAAGAATGGCAAGCAAGTTGCCACTCCCGTGAAGAAGCCCAAAGCTAGACCTAAGCCTGAAACTGAGTGCTTCTACTTCAAAGGGAATGGTCACTAGAAGCGGAACTACCGCAAATACTTGGCGGATAAGAAGGATGGCAAAGTGAACAAAAGTATATTTGATATACATGTTATTGATGTGTACTTTAATAGTGTTCATAGTAACCCTAGAGTATTTGATACCGGTTCAATTGCTAAGATTAGTAACTCGAAACAGGAGTTGCAAAATGAACAGAGACTAGTTAAGGGCAAGGTGACGATGTGTGTTGGAAATGATTCCAAGCTTGATAAGATCACCATCGCACACTCCTTTTACCTTCGGGATTAGTGTTGAACCTAAAATAAATGTTATTTGGTGTTTGCATTGAGCATGAATATGATTGGATCATGTTTATTGCAATACGATTATTTCATTTAAGTCAAAGAATAATTGTTGTTCTGTTTACACGAATAGAACCTTCTATGGTCATACACTTAATATAAATGATTTATTGAATCTCGATGGTAGTGATACACATATTCATAATATTGATGCCAAAAGATGCAAAGTTGATAATGATTGTGGCACTGCCGTTTAGGTCATATTGGTGTAAAGCGCATGAAGAAACTCCATGCGGATGGACTTTTGGAATCACTTGATTATGAATCATTTGAAGCTTCTGAACCATGCCTCATGGGCAAGATGACTAAGACTCCATTCTCCGGAACAATGGAGCGAGCCACTGACTTATTGAAATTAATACATACCGATGTATGCGGTCCGATGAGTGTTGAGGCTCGCGATGGGTATCGTTATTTTCTAACCTTCACAGATGATTTGAGCAGATATGGGTATATCTACTTAATGAAACACAAGTCTGAAACATTTGAAAAAGTTCAAAGAATTTCTGAGTGAAGTGGAGAATCATCGTAACAAGAAAATAAAGTTTCTACGATCTGATCGCGGAGGCGAATATTTGAGTTACGAGTTTGCCCTTCATTTAAAACAATGTGGAATAGTTTCACAACTCACACCACCTGGAACACCACAGCGTAATGGTCTGTCCGAACGTCGTAACCGTACTTTATTAGATATGGTGCGATCTATGATGTCTCTTACCGATTTACCACTATCATTTTGGGGTTATGCATTAGAGACAACTGCATTCACGTTAAAGAGGGCACCATCTAAATCTGTTGAGACGACACCGTATGAAGTATGGTTTGGCAAGAAACCTAAGATGCCGTTTCTTAAAGTTTGGGGTTGCGATGCTTATGTGAAAAAGCTTCAGCCTGATAAGCTCGAACCCAAATTGGAGAAGTGCATCTTCATAGGATACCCAAAAGAAACTGTTGGGTATACCTTCTATCTCAGATCCAAAGGCAAGATCTTTGTTGCTAAGAATGGATCCTTTCTAGAGAAGGAGTTTCTCTCAAAAGAAGTGAGTGGGAGGAAAGTAGAACTTGATGAGGTAATTGTACCTTCTCTCGAATTGGAATGTAGTTCATGACAAAAGTCAGTTCCAGTGATGCCTACACCAACTAGAGAGGAAGCTAATGATAATGATCATGAAAACTTCAGATCAAGTTACTACCGAACCTCGTAGGTCAACCAGAGCACGTTCCGCACCAGAGTGGTACGATAATCCTGTTCTGGAAGTCATGTTACTAGACCATGACAAACCTACAAACTATGAGGAAGCGATGATGAGCCTAGATTCCGATAAATGGCTTGAGGCCATGAAATCTGAGATAGGATCCATGTATGAGAACAAAGTGTGGACTTTGGTGGACTTGCCCGATGATCGGCAAGACATTGAGAATAAATGGATCTTCAAGAGGAAGATGGACGCTGATGGTAGGGTTACTATCTACAAAGCTAACCTTGTTGCAAAAAGATTTTTCGACAAGTTCAGGGATTTGACTACGATGAGACTTTCTCAGCCGTAGCGATGCTTAAGTATGTCTAAATCATGTTAGCAATTGCCGCATTTTATGAAATCTGGCAAATGGATGTAAAAACTGCATTCCTTAATGGATGTCTCAGAGAAGAGTTGTATATGATGCAACCATAAGGTTTTGTAGATCCTAAAGGTGCTAACAAAGTGTGCAAACTCCAGCGATCCATCTATGGACTGGTGCAAGCATCTCGGAGTTGGAATATATGCTTTGATGTGGTGATCAAAGCGTATGGTTTTATACAGACTTATGGTGAAGTATGTATTTATAAGAAAGTGAGTGGGAGATCTGTAGCATTTCTAATATTATATGTGGATGACATATTGTTAATTGGAAATGATGTATAATTTCTGGATAGCATAAAAGGATACTTGAATAAGAGTTTTTCCATAAAAGACCTTGGTGAAGCTACTTATATTTTGGGCATCAAGATCTATAGAGATAGATTGAGACGCTTAATAGGACTTGCAAAAGCACATACCTTGACAAGATTTTGAAGAAATTCAAAATGAATCAATCAAAGAAAGGGTTCTTGCCTGTGTTGCAAGGTGTGAAGTTGAGTAAGACTCAAAGCCCGACCACAGCAGAAGATAGAGAGATAATGAAAGTTATTCCCTATGCCTCAGCCATAGGTTCTATAAAGTATGCCATGATGTGTACCAGACATATTGTGTACCTTACCAAGAGTTTGCCAAGGGGGTACAATAGTGATCCAGGAGTAGATCACTGAACAGCGGTCAAAATTATCCTTAGTTACCTAAGAGGACTAAGGAAATGTTTCTCGGTTATGGAGGTGATAAAGAGTTCGTCGTAAAGAGTTACATCGATGCAAGCTTTGACACTAATCTAGATCACTCTAAGTCTCAATCTACATATGTATTGAACGTGGGAGCAATTAGCTAGAGTAGCTTCATGCAGAGCATTGTAGACATAGAAATTTGCAAAATACATATGAATCTGAATGTGGCAGACCCATTGACTAAAACTTCTCTCACAAGCAAAACATGACCACACCTTAGTACTCTTTGGGTGTTAATCACATAGCGATGTTAACTAGATTATTGACTCTAGTAAACCCTTTGAGAGTTGGTCACTTGGAGATGTGAACTACGGGTGTTAATCACATAAAGATGTGAACTATTGGTGTTAAATCACATGGCGATGTGAACTAGATTATTGACTCTAGTGCAAGTGGGAGACTGGAGGAAATATGCCCTAGAGGCAATAATAAAGTTGTTATTTTATATTTCCTTATATCATGATAAATGTTTATTATTCATGCTAGAATTGTATTAACCGGAAACTTGATACATGTGTAGATACATAGACAAAACACTGTGTCCCTAGTAAGCCTCTACTAGACTAGCTCCTTAATCAAAGATGGTTAAGTTTCCTAACCATAGACATGTGTTGTCATTTGATGAATGGGATCACATCATTAGGAGAATGATGTGATGGACAAGACCCATCCGTTAGCTTAGCATGTTGATTGTTTAGTTTTATTGCTATTGCTTTCTTCATGTCAAATACATATTCCTTCGACTATGAGATTATGCAACTCTCGGATACCGGAGGAATACCTTGTGTGCTATCAAACGTCAAAACGTAACTAGGTGATTATAACAATGCTCTACAGGCATCTCCGAAGGTGTTTGTTGGGTTGGCATAGATCGAGATTAGGATTTGTCACTCCGAGTATCGGAGAGGTATCTCTGGGCCCTCTCGGTAGTGCACATCATAATAAGCCTTGCAAGCAATGTGACTAATGAGTTAGTTGCGGGATGATGCATTACAGAACGAGTAAAGAGACTTTCCGGTAACGAGATTGAACTAGGTATGAAGATACCGATGATCAAATCTCAGGCAAGTAACATACCGATGACAAAGGGAATAACGTACGTTGTCATTACGGTACGACCGATAAAGATCTTCGTAGAATATGTCGGAACCAATATGAGCATCCAGGTTCTGATGTTGGTTATTGACTAAAGAGGTGTCTCGGTCAAGTCTACATAGTTCTCGAACCCGTAGGGTCCGCACGCTTAACGTTCGATGATGATTTTGTATTATATGATTCATGTGATTTGGTGACCGAATGTTGTTCGGAATCCCGGATGAGATCACGGACATGACGAGGAGTCTCAAAATGGTTGAGAGGTAAAGATTCATATATATATAGGACGATAGTATTCGGACACCGGAAGTGTTCTGGGGGTACCGGATACATATCGGGTCACTTGAAGGGGTTCCGGGCTACCCCCGGCAAGCTATATGGGCCTAATGGGCCAATAGTTGGACAAACCAGCCCCAAAAGTGCCTGGTGCGCCCCCTATAGGCAGAATAGGAGGAGAAGGAAAGGAAGGGAAGGGAGAAGGAAAGCGGCGGATTCAGACTCCCCCTTTCCTTCCCCTCCTCCCTCCCTTTCCTTCCCCCTCCGATGGATATGGAAGGGGGAGGCTGACTTGGAGGAGGCGCCCAAGTAGGATTACTCCTACTTGGGGTGCCCCTTGCAGCCCCTCTCTCTCTCCCACCTACATATATGTGGGGGGCACCGCTAGAACACACAACATTGAGTTCTACTCGTGTGCGGCGTCCCTCTCCACAGTTTACGCCTCCGGTCATATTGTCATAGTGCTCAGGCGAAGCCCTGCGCGGATCACTTCACCATCACCGTCATCACGCCGTCGTGCTGACGAAACTCTCCCTCGACACTTTGTTGGATCAAGAGTTCAAGAGATATCATCGAGCTGAATGTGTGCAGAACTCGGAGGTGCCGTACGCTCGGTACTTGATCGGTTGAATCGAGAAGATGTTCGACTACATCAACCACCTTAAACTAATGCTTCCGCTTTCGGTCTACGAGGGTATGTGGACACACTCTCCCCCTCTCGTTGCTATGCTTCTCCTAGATAGATCTTGTGTGATCGTAAGAAATTTTTTTTGAAATTGCATGCTATGTTTCCCACCAGAGATGGAGAAGGAGATGAAGAAGAGGGCCTTGTTAGTGGTGAGGGCATGGAGTTGCCCCTGGTACAGTACAATGTCTTAGAGGGACATGAAGACGTTGTAGAAGCATGCAGTGAGTGCCCAGGAGGACGCCCCTGGCCGGCACAGCGCCAGCTTGACGACGTCTGTGTTTAGTGCGCTCTCGTCGACCAATGTGGCAGCAATGATGTGATCCGAGCACACTACCAGCTTCTGGATGGTTGGCCCCTGCAGCTCAAGAGACTCCTTGCGAGCATCATGGAGGGTGTGGAGTCCGGAGACCACCATGGTGGTGGCGGCGGCCGCGGACAATGGGCTCATGAGCATTAGGGCGTCGTGCATGCGCTCGAATAGGAGCCACTCGACGCAGGCGCTCTGCGCTACCAGCACCTGTCGATGGCCGTCGAGGCAGACCAGCAACGGCTGGAACGCGGAGCCACACAGGCTATAGAAACTCAGGTCCGGCAACGCGATCCATGGGAAGTGTGCCGGCAGTTGTGGACTCGTTCATACAAAGAACCCTTGGAAAATGAAAAACTATTGTACGTGGACTCATGTGGAAGTTTAGGGCATTTTCAACGCCGACCCGCAAACCTCCCGCATGCGTCAAAAGCCATCCAACGCAATTTGATCCGTGGCGCGGTCCGCACGTACTTTTTCCCTTAAACCGGAGACAGACGTGGCAGGCTTTGCGGGAGTCCAAGCAGCTCCCAAGCCTTCTTCTGACCGCCCTGACACACCTAAACCCCTCCTCCCTTGCCTGCGCGAGTTCCTTTCCGGCGCCAATTGCCCGTACTCATGCCGTTGTAGAGCGCGCCGCTCCATATTGAAGACGGCTCAGGACGGACGCGACCTCTGACTGCCTCCACCGTTGAAGCGGTGCGTCGCCAAGGGCGCCGCTGGCGATGCATCTCCGGTGTCCGTGCCTGTTCAATGCCAGAGATGTGTGACTGGACGGGATGGGGCGGATATCTACCACGCCCATTCAATGCCCCTATCCGTCTGATGCCGCCATTAAGAAGGCTCACCGGCCAAGAAACCCACTCTGGCACCACGGACTGACGCACCTGAATGCCTCGCCTCAACGGAATCCACTATTTAAAGGCGGCCACACCCGGCTCTCCACTCCACACCAGAACACAAGCCACTCCCCATCCTCCTCACTTAAACGGCATCCACCATGATTGAAGGCAGTGAAACTCTCTGTGGGAGAGCCTTTTCACGGATATGAAGCACATCGTGTCACCCTTTCCGCCGCTGTCAGAGTTGCCGTGCCAGGCGGGTCGAGGCCGGCTTGCCGGCCAGCTCGCCCGAGGTCTCCGATGACGAGGACGACACCACGATGGAGATTGGCTCCGACGTCATTTCTCCAGCTCCCGAGCCTCTTGTGCACGCCGGCTTTACCATGGAGCAAGCGCAGGAGCACTCCAACACCGCCATGGTGGAGGTGCAGCCAGCGATGGTGCCTTTGTCGGTGTTCCAACAGGCACAGGAGGAACAATGGTGCAACCTATTCCTCCTAGAGCAGCACCGACTGGCGGAGGGCCAGACCTACGGTGAGTGCACGAGCGAGGAGGCCGTGGCGGCCATCGCCACGGTGAACCCAAACTTCATCATGAAGCAGCGTGCCATCTACGATGTCGTTCACGCTCAAGCCGCCGCTTGCGAGGAAGCGGGAGCCGCAGAGGCACAGCTGCAGGCAATCGCGGAGGAGAACAATGCGAGCTGCGCCACCGACGAACCATCAGGCGGCCCGGGGGGACGACAACAACGCCGGCGCCACCATTTCCACCGTGGAACTAACGTCCTCCGAGGACGACTAGGCCATGGGAGGCAGTAGTGCCTTATATCCCATGTGGGTCGGTCCATCTCCTGTGTTATACTCTTGCTCACCGGAGACCGCACATTCACTTCACGGGTCTTATCGCTGGTGCTCATGGAAACGGTGGATGGAGGAAGACACGGGCTTGGACACTGGGTGCCGCTGCCGTAGGATAGGTTTAGGTAGGGTCGTATTTTATTGTTTTAAATGTTTGAAATATAATGAAAATCTGTCGCGTTTGTATGAAATCTGTCATGTTTCTATGAAATCTGGTCATATTTGCACGAATTTCATCCGGTTTGTTGAAATATAGTTTGAAATGTATGCGGCTACGGTTAAATGGCGGTCTCCCGCATCTGTGTCCGCGGACTGCCTCCATCCCCCCTTCCCAGTCCGTAGACGGATGCGGGAGGAAATTTGCGGGTTGTTGTTGGAGGTGGCCTTAGTAAGGCCGGTTTATTGCAGCTTATATTATATCAGCTTACTGCTAAAACAAGTCAAAAGCCCAAAGAACTCGTTTTGATGGGTCGATCTTAACTTATTTTCATCTTCATCTCCTTGACAATGAAAATAAGCTAGGGTGTATGATGGATTCCCGCAGCAGCCATTGAAAAGTGAAAAAGAAAGGGTATTGCCTCCTAGCTGCATAGAATTACAAAGCAAATGCCACCACGGGTTCTCCCCTGGCAGCCCACATGACCAGCCCCGAAGAAGAAGAAAAAACATTCTCCTTCCCCGTCACCCATTTCGTGACATGAGAGGAAGAGCGCAACTAGGGATTCCCTGCACCGCTGACCCGGCCTCCCACCACCCCTGACGCTACCTCCAGCCGTCGCCGACGCTGCTCCACGCCTTCCCTCTGGCAGTGTCTCCATGACGGAGGCCACACCTCACTCCGGTGGAGAGTTAATTACAGAAAACCACCACATTTGAGGTTAGCTTTGCGGAAAACAACCCGGTCTCTAATTATTTGCAAAAGACAACATGATTCTGGTAACTTTTTGCAAAATGCATTGATCGGGTGATTTGGCCTGTTTGATCACTTTCTGGCAAATGGGGCCGGATTGTAAGGAGATGACTTGTCAAAAATTTCGCATACACACCCCTGAATCTAAAAAGAAAAGGCAATCAGTTCTGGCATATGCAGAAAATCACACGCAAAGTGATATATATCATCAAAAACTATCGCCAATAGACCAATAGGGTGACCTCCATTCTTCATTGTGTCGATCACCTCGATGATGTCGGAGTTCACCTTTATGCGGTTACACCCGACTGTAGTTGTCAAATTGAGACCAAACCGTAAGCTAATTGCCTCAGCCATAAGCACATCTTCGCACCAATCGATTTCCCCGTTTCCTGCCGCGATGAATCTGCCATTCGAGTCTCTGATGACAGCGTCATACGAGCCCTTGAGTCTTTGATAATAGTCGTTGTATGTTCGTTGCCTTAGCTCACTCGGTCGTTGTAGTTGTTGTCCATTTGGTTTTTTGTTATTCCTTTAGGTGGTTAATTATTGGATTGATTGGTCCAGCCCTTAAGATCTAAGTTTTTCTTTACTGTTTACATCAGCTTTCTTTGTTCTTAATTTTTTTTCTATCTTTCATTTTATATGTGTTTTCTTTAAGTTTTTCTTTGGTTTTCAATATTTTTACTTTTTCTATTTTCTGTGCTATTTTCATTATTTTTTTCCTTTTTGTCTGTTTTTTGACGTTTTCATTGGCTTATTTTTTCCAATTATTAGGTGTTTTCTTTTACGGTTTTCATTGGCTTACCATGCGTTCAATTTTATTTATTTATTTGGGTTTTGTGTGGTTTTTTACCGTTTTTATTGGGATTTTTACGGCGTTCATTAGTTTTCTTAGATTCTCATTGGGTTTTCTTTATTTATTTAATTTTTTATTTTATATACTTTTACTTACAATTTTCTTGGATTTTCTTCAGGTCTCACTATTTTTTGCTTTTCTTTTTTTGTTTTCTATACATAACCATTTTTTCCATTCCATGATTCACATTTTTCCTATACATGTGGAATATATATTTGATACAAAGTTGAACATTTGTCAAATACATTAGACCATTTTTTTCAAATAAATGTTTTATCAAAAAATAAAATAGATTCTAAACATTTCCCAAATACACATGGAAATTGTTTTTCCAATTGTACAAAATAATTTCTTAAATTATGTGAACATTTTTGTAGTTATATGGACATTTTCGAAAATACATGTTTGAACTATTTGAAAAAGTGTTAAATGAAATACACGTTGCTCATTTTTCTATGCTACGGTATATTTTTTCAAAACTATATCAACATTTTTGCAGTGTATATACATTTCTGAAAATTTTAGTATTTCTTTTTAAATTCGTGTATATTCTTTACAATATTATGAACGTTATTTTTGAGTGGTACGGAACAGTTTTCTAAAATTAAGCGAACAATTTCTATAAACATTTTTGTAAAATGTGAGAAACATATATTGAATTGTACAAAACAGTGTTTAACCCATGCAAACATTTTTTACATTATATATAATTTTTTACATTTCCTATATAACTTTTTGAATGTTACAATATACTATTAGTTTTCTAATTTATGAGAACACTGTTCTACATTTTATTAAATTTTATTTAAAATGTCATGAAGATAGTTTTGAAACGTGGACATCTTTTTAAATGTGACGAATACTTTTTTGAATGTTATTGATAATTTATAATGCTTCTACAAGCATTTTTTAAAACTTCATGAATATTTTTTAAACAAGCGATTAAATATTTTAAATATAAAAATGAAATAATTTCCATTTATAAGATATGAATAAAAGTAAAAAAAGGTAAAGAAAAAACTAAAAATGTGCTGAACAATTGGCGCTATTTCCGTGCTTGGCAGACCCATTTAGGGGCCACCTGACCCATTTAGGGGCCGCGCGTGCGATATATAGCAGCCATCTGGCACCAATGTCGTTACCGGCGGATAGTCTTTTATTTGGGCAATTCCTGTCTATTCCTCCTCAATGTATCCTAATAAGTGTTGAGCAAACACGCTCCCTCGTGGGCCTAGGCAAACATGTTTTTATCTAATAATATTTGTTAGATTTGTAAGCATTTCCCATAGTTATACTTATTTTTTAAGTTGCCAAATTTTTAAATTTAAATCACAGGTTTGTGAATATTTGTAAAATTAGCAAAAACAAATCTTATGTGTGAATGTTTTGCAAATTCCTGAATAACTGAACTTTTTTTCAATTTATTAATTCTTGTTCAAATTCAAGAATATTAATTAAATTTCATGATTATTTTATACTAAAATGACCCAAAATAAAATGAAGGAAACAATTTTAAAAAATAAAACAAAGTGGATTTTTTAGATAAAGGAAACAAAGTGGTTCGTCCCTCACTGGGATGCTCGCACGTATCGATCGGTTCTTTATTCTCGACTGATTGGAACAAGATGAGGCAGCCGACCTGAAATTGAACTCGGTGAGCATGCACAGCTGCAAGGGAGCTCTAATTGGACTCTCGCTGTTGGATTGGCCCAGCCCATTTAGTAAACTTTCTTACACTAGTGTAGAAATATTCACAAATATTCTATACTAGTGTTGAATTTCTGATTGGCTCGAAGGGAACAACCACGTCGCTTGGAAGTCTTTCAAAGGCCAAGGTGACACCTGTGGTAGCTACTGTGACCGTTGCGTACTGGAAACAATTCTTTGATACTAGATGAACATTTGTCAAATACATGAAGAACTTTTTTTTGAATAGATATTAAACATTTTAAAAATACACATGGAACTTTTTTTTGAATGTCACAAAATATATTTTTCCAAATTACGTGCACATTTTTAAGCTATACAAACATTTTACAAAACTACAAGTTTGAACTTTTTGAAGAAGTGTTAAAACAATACTTGTTGCACATTTTTTATTGGTATGTACCAATTTTTCCAAAGTACATCAACATTTTTCAATTTATAGTCATTTCTGAAAATGACCGAATTTTTTTGAAACAAGTGAATATTCTTTTAAAATGTCATGAACAATGTTTTTGGGCGGTACAGACCACTTTTTTAAAAAATTAAGCCAAAAAATCGTATAAACATTTTTGTAATATGTCAGAAACATTTTTTGAATGGTATAAAATATTTTATAAATGATGCAGACATTTGTTTACATTGTATAAATATCATTTTTCTAAATTACGTGAGCATAATTTTTTTCGAATGTTATGAAAGTGGTTTTACATTTTATTAACATTTCTTTAAAATGTCATTAAGATAGTTTTGAAACGTGGACATCTTTTTAAATGTGACGAATATGTTTTTGAATGTTACCAATAGTTATAAAGGTTTTACGAAGATTTTTTAAAACTTCATGGACATTTTTTAAACAAGCAATTAACAATTTTGATGATTTAAATAAAATAATTTCCATTTGTAAGATATAAATAAAAGTAACCAAACAAAAAGAGTGAAATTGAAAGAAAAAAATGTGCTCGAGAGCCGGCCCTATATCCGTGCTGGGAGGATCCGTTTAGGGGCCGCCTTAGGCAAGGGGCCACGTTATCGGAGGATAGTTTTTATATGGGCAATTCTTGTCTATTCCTCCTCAGTGCAACCAATAAGTGTCGACCAAACACGCTCCCTCTGGGGACTAGGTCATTTTGTTATCATTATTTTGTCCTTCATTTTGTTGATTTCTTATGTTTTGTTTTCCTATTGCATTTCACTATATTTTCATAGCATTTGAACATATATTCACACATGTACGAACAGTTTTAAAAATCCATGATTTTTTTAATACATGAATGTACTTGGTTTTAAAACCAGGAATAGTTTTTCTAATAAGCGAAAGATTATTTCTTTTATATGTACATGAATGTTTTACCATTTTCCGCAACATATACTCTTCCACTTTGAGACTAACTTGTACATAAAATTTAAATCTTTTGGTTTCGTTTTCTAGAATAATCTTGTAAAATGTTTTCTATAAAAATAAAGCAGACTTACTGGGTTGTGCCATGGCTGGGTTGTATAATGGGGCTCCATGTGTTTGGTTGACTTCTTGATGCCATGAGCCTCGGATATGAGAATATTTCCTATTTGTCGCTTATTGCAACAAGTTGTCTACGTATTTTTTAAAATTCTGCACATTTTTTAGTCTCCATTAATATAATTTCCAAAATTGTTGAAACAAGTCCCATGATAGGTGTTTGTACTTTGTAGAAAACCGACCGGAAAACCATGTGTACAACAGTAAACTAACCAAATCAAAAGGAAATTGCTCAACACAAAGGGCTCTATGATGCGTTCTAGGGTCACCCCATTTTGCGGCACCCTTGTGTGATCGAGCGACAATTTGCCGCAAAGAGCAGCAAATAGAAGCTCCCAGGTATCAGGTATCTGCTTCCATCGCCTTCGCCGTTGCGGGCTCTGCTTTTGGTGCCCTCCCCTTTTCTTCCTCTTATTTTCCCTTTTCTCCTTTGTTTCTCGGTTGAATATTCCATGGCTCCTTCCCCGTGGAAGGAATCCCACCTCTAAAATCTGCACACACTTTCTCCTGGCTGGCCTTTTGTCACCACCTTTACTTTGCATGCACACTGTAATTTGTCAGAAGAAACTTTACATGCATGCAGTAATGCTTTGCAACCTCCACTCCACTATGCAAGTACTCTCAAAAGGTGGTGGTATGGTAATCTGCTTGTTATCTTCTTCTTTTCGTCGTCCGTGAGGAGGCCGGAGAGAGAAGCTCATGGGATCCATCGCTCAACTACCAGGATAAGGATATATCCTACTCCCACATGAGACATGACAAGAATGATATGATATGGCCATAATCCTGCATGAAACAAACAAACTAACTACTCATTAAACTACAGGAGTAGTTATCATCATCTACTAGTACAAGCGGCCGGCGGCAACCGTAACTGTCCATATATACATGTTGTGGTGCACAAACGTTTCCTAATGTTTACTGGATAGATACATAACGAGAGAGATAGGTAGTAACCAACCAACAAATCTGTTTGTTGGGGAGTAGCCGTCGTCTTAGCACATCAACTATGCGAAAACGAGTGAAAGCGTCAACCGCAACTAATATCCACTTACTTATTTGACACATCAACCATATACTACCCTACAAACTAAAGTTAATTACCTTTACTTTGACTTGATGCGGCATGAATGGTAGGTACTAGTCAATTAGCTTTTCAACAAATCATAGGCCAACAGATAGATAGCATTAGCGTCGCAAAGAGCACGAACGAATGTTTCAGCTAGTTAGGCAGAGCCTAGAGCGAGCCATCTTCAATGTGGCTGCATAGCTAGCTAGATCTGTTGGTTTCCATAAACAAATTACTCTACTTGTCATTAACAACTTGATTATACCTTTTCTTCCATCAAGAACATGATTAGACGACCCGGACTACATATCTCTTTAAGCACCGATACTTGTCTGCTTGAAATGGTAAATCAATTATATATACATCACGTTCATGTGTAGATGTCCACGTGGTTAGAATTACACCATGCTATGAGGTATTTTTATTTTTTATTTGTCAGTAACGTGCAAGGAAATGCAATCAATGGAAGACAAGATCAGCCAAATCGATGGAGAGAATCGCGTCCGGGTTTCCTTTCTGCTTTTCATTTCCTCTAGTCAATGGCTTATGCTAATTAAAATACTACTACTCCGAACTGCATGTTATTCCTCTAAAAGAAAAGAGATCCGCACTAGACATAACTCAACCTCAATCTCAATGTCCGTGAGTCATGAAAGCGTATACAACAGAACACCAAAGGAGGATCCATCAAGCTGCAGACAAAAGCCTCCATATTTTTGAAAAAACTAAGATTTTATTGAATGGAAGCAAAAAAAGATAACCCATCCATTAATTAAGCAAAAGAAAGTTGTCCGGTTAATTAGCAGAAAACCTAGTGAAAACCAATACATTCCTAATGTTCCGGGCAAAAAAATATCAATCTCCAAAATACTTTAAAAATAGTCTTTTTGGAGCATCGGTTTTATTTTGAATCCCAAAGCATTTAGGAATGGTTTTTCTTCAAGAAAAACACATACGTAGAGAACTCATTAATGTTTGTTGCTAAAAAGTGTCGGATTTTTTTTAAAAAATAAACATACTATTCATGAGGGAGCATTTGAACTCGCGAGCCTTTCATCACCTTTGCTGTCATGGGCTCTGCTTTTGTCTGTTGCTGTCCCCTTTTCATCTTCTTCTTTCCAGTGCTTCCTTTTCTTCTTTGTGTTCTGGGTTGAATATTCCATCGCTCCTTCCCAATGGAAGGAATCCCACCTCCAAAATATGCACGCACTTTCTCTCTTGGTCTTTTATCACCACCTTTACTTTTGCATGGACACTGTTATTTCGTGAGAAGATACTTACTTTACATGCAGGGTGCAGCAGCATATACTACTGATATGCATTGCATTTTGCAACCTCCACTCCACTAATAGGTAAAGGTGGTGGTACGGTAATCTCCCTGATCTTGTGATGTTTTCTTTCCTATGATCGGTAATGCGACGATGAGGACCGGAGAAGCACATCAGATCAGCTCAACTACCGACGATATTCCTACATGAGTCATAGGACATTGTAAGATCGGTCTGATATGATATGGCTATATCATAGTGCTTCCTGCATGAAACAAAGCCAACAAACTAACTAATTAACAACTACATAGACGAGCACGTAGGCATCAAATATCTACTACTCCTATATACAAGCGGCACCAATCGTAACTATCCATAGAAAATTAGGGTGCCCGAAAATATAGCACTTACGTGCGTTGTTCACTGGATGGATATATAGAGAGAGGTCCATAGGTAGTAGCCAACACATGTGTTCGTTGGGGAGTAGTCGTCGGCTTAGTGCATTAACTATGTGACAAGGAGTGAAAGCTTCAACCCCAACCAATTTCTAGTACTTACTTATTTGACGCATCAACCATATTATGGATACATTCTTGCAGTAGTCGTTATAGATGACGAAGCCACTTGTTGCACGTACGGTGAGTACCCTGCAAACCAAAGTTATCTCCACTTTGACTTGATCGATGTGGCAGGCATGGCAGGTAGTGAACTAGTTAGCTCTTCAACAGATGATAGCCAAACTAAGCGATCGATGAGGCCGCAATGCAAAGACCACGAAAGAATGTTTCAGCCAGCCAGGACTTGTGTGTGTGGCTAGGCTAGCTACCTAGTATATAGAGCTGGCTGGCTTTGTTGGTTTCCACAAACAAACTAATGTACTTGTCAATTGTCATTACCAACTCGATTAGACCTTTTCATCTACCGAGAACATGGTTAGAACTTGCCAATCTGCTTAGTACCTGAAATGGTTAATTACTTTATATAATGTACTACGTCGGAGTACGTCCGTCGATCGATCTCCACGTGGAGGTTAAGAATTACATCGTGCCAGTATTTTTATTCTCCGGGAATCACGTGCAAGGGGAATTATTGCAAATCAATCGAAGACAAGATCAGCCAAATAAATCGGGAGAATCGAGCAAGCGCGTTTTTCTGCATTTTCATTTCCTCTAGTCAATGGCATGTGCAGATTAAATAAGAGTGTTGCTCCGCTCCGCACAAGCAAAGCTTAAATGATTTGTTGCAGGCAGCTAGTTAGTTTGACGATCTTAAGCCTCTAGTTAAGCAATAAGTGATACTACTGTGCTCTTAATTTGGAGAAAACGTGATGGCGGTGCCTGCATTATTGTCCACATGTCAATGTCTGCTGCCTGCGCACCGTCGGTATGCTACACAGCTACAGTAGTTGAGTTGAATGATCTTCTATTTATTCTTTTTTTGCGGGAGAGCTGACTTGAACGATCAATTGATGAACAAACTCTTGTTCAATCATGGATGCATGTATCCGGAGCTATTCAAGCAGGCATGACGCTGTAGCTAATAGAGAACCAGATAATTCGGAACGCCGACACCTAACTAAAGACTTGGTTGCCTGAATTGTAGTGCTAGTTTTTTGTTGAATACTACGGAGTTACGAAGAATTAAGTTTTGTGGGACTTTTTGTAGGGTGGTAGTTCTGGGGGATGTGCAAGCAAAATCCTCAGATTTATTTACTCTTTCTTTTTTCCGAGAAAAAAAGATTTTCCAAAAAAGTATGGGCTATTTTCTGGACCATCTACTACATTTGCTCGCTGCCGTCCGGACCCACCCACAACGGTACTCACCGCGCCGATGAGGTTGGAGGGGAGCACACTAGCATCGCCCATTGTCGTCGCCATCCTCGTGCTACCGCAGCCTTGTCTACTCATGCCTTCGACTGCTTTGCCATTGGAGCCAGAGCCCGCCTTGCCGCCAGCAGCAGAAGTTGACACGAACCGGCACGTCATGAATAAACGACACCCTGATGTGCTACGTATTGTGCTTCGGTACTCCCGTGAAACATTCCTTTTTTTTGGTGTCCTTTCTGCTTTATTTTTTTCTTTATTATCATTAAAATATATTTTTCCTAGGAAAATTATATGAGTTCTTCTAAATGTTTTAACCCCATTTCAAACTTTTTAAACGTGTGAACATTTTAGAAAATTGTATGAACATTATTTCAAAAATATGTGGACACATTTCTTAATTTACATAAAAAATAAAAATTGTATGGATGTTTTTAAAATGCGGGAACACCTTTTCAAAATTACATGCATTTTGAAAATGCATGAATACCTTCTTTAATTCTATATAAGTATTTCAAAAAAGGTGTGAACACTAAAACATGAACATTGTATAAGCATGCGAGAACATTTTCGCACATTTCTTAAAGTTTCATCAAGGAAAATTAAAAAAAACTTCTTCAATTACATGAGCATCAGTACTATCATGGACCACTTATTTTTAATATGGACCACTTTTTAATTACATGAGCATTTTTTTGAAATATAAGCACACTTTCTAAAAATGCATGTGTGAATAGTTTTTCAAAATTGCATGAAAAATATTAGTATATTTTACTCAAAATACACTGAAACTTGTTAATAGAGAAAAAGGAACAAAATCTGGAAAAACAAAATGCTACTCCCTTTGTAAAGAAATATAAGAGTGATCTAAACGCTCTTATATTTGTTTACGGAGCGAATACACTTTTGGCCAGGACCATGTTAGATGGACATGCGGTTATGGGCTGTGTTTTTGTCTGTTGCCCTTGCCTTTTCTCCTCCTTTCGAGTCCTTCATTTTCTTCTTTGTGTTTTCAGTTGAATATTCCATGGCTCCTTCCCTATCGAATCCCACCTCAAAAATGTGCACACCCTTTCTCTTGGCCTTCTATCACCACCTTTACTTTGCCATGCACACTGTTATTTCGTCAGAAGAAACTTTGCATGCAGCAGCATATACTACTGTACTGCATGCTTTGCTTTGCAACCTCCACTCCATTAATAGGTAAAAGGTGGTGGTACGGTATTCTCCTTGACCTTGTGATGTTTTCTTTCCTATGATCGGTAATGCGTCGATGAGGACAGGAGAAGCACATGAGATCAGCTCAACTACCGACGAGATATATATGCTACTCCTGCATTAGACATGATATAGTATATGCTACTCCTGTATATGATATGATATGGCTATATCATCCTGCTTAATTCCTGCATGAAACGAACCAACAAACTAACCGGAGCACGTTTTACCGGTTGTGGCTATCCTGTTTTCATATTTTTGCTCTTTGGGAGCTCTTTTACTTTTTGAGACTTGGAGACTTTGTTGGACTGTTTGCTTATTAATAAAATGACCGCATGCATCATTCTGATGCAGAGGCCGAGCACGTACGCATCAAATATCTACTCCCTCTAGTGAATATTAGGGTACCCGGAAACATAACACTGGATAGCTTACACATGTGTTCGTTGGGAGTAGTCAGTCGTGGTCTTAGCGCATTAACTATGAGACAAGGAGTGAAAGCGTCAAACGCAACTAATTTCTACTTACTTATTTGACACATCAACTATATATTTCTCTGTTGGGGAGTAGTCAGTCGTGGTCTTAGCGCATTAACTATGAGTATAGTTCAACTTCTTTGCACGCACGTAACCCTCCAAACCAAGGTTACATCCACTTGACTTGATTTATGTGGCGTGATAGGTAGGTAATTAGTTCTTCAACAAATTAGCCAAAGCGATTGATCAGGCCCCAAAGACCACGAACGAATGTTGGAGCTAGCTAGGTAGTACTAGAGCCTTCTATGTGTGGCTAGCTGCCTATAGATAGTACTGGTTACCATAAGAAACTAGTGTGCTTGTCATTACCAACTGGATTATACTTTTTCTTCTGTCAAGAAGATGATCAGACCTTGATAATCTGGTTAATTACCTGAAATGGTTCGTCAACTATATATACATATTACCTCCACCCAAATTACCTGTCTTATATTTGTCTAGATACGGATGATGTATCTAACACTAAGATACATCTATATCTAGACAAATTCAAGATAAATAATTTGGGACAGGGAGAGCATATCTCATGTACGTCCATGTGAAGGTTATGAATTACATCATGCTAGTATGTTTATTCATCGGTAACATGCAAGGGAATGAAATCGATGGAAGACCAGATCAGATCAGCGAAATCAATCGGCAGAATCGCGCACGAGCATTTTTCTGCATTGTCATTTACTTTGGTCAATGGCATGCGCTGATTAAATAAAGAGTGTTGCACCGCACAAGCAAAGCTTAGGCGCTGCTCGGTAGCTCTCAGCTCCGCAGCTCCGGAGCGGAGCGGCCCGCAGCCCGTTTTCTAGGAGTCGCCCAAGCATCGCTCCGCGTGCTTCCGGAGCTGGATGACTGTCGAACAGGGCCTTAATTAATGTTAATGATTTGTTTCAGGCAGCTAGTTAGGCGATCTTAACCCACCCTCTAGATAATTAAACAATGAATATCTATGTATATGTGTGTAGGCGATGCTACTATTGTGCTCTTAAATTTGGAAAACGTGGTGACGGTGCATGCATGAGCACGAACATGGTACAGCATTATTGTGCACATGTCAATGTCAGGCGCGCACCGTCGATATATTTGCTACAGTAGTTGAGTTCAATGATAGATCGATGAACAAACCTTGTTCAATTATGCATGTATCCTGAACCATGCATGCATAAGATAGGAAAATAATCCGGAACGCCGACACGTAACTAAAGACAATCTATACGCTGCAGTAATGACTTCGACACGAAGCATTCGTCCGAAACATCGCCGCGGGTGCCCTTTTGTGGAGTTTTAAAATTTGTTTTGCCTAACGAATGTGTTGAGTGATTTAGTGCAAAATTAGCTCAAAAGGTATGATTAAGTACTAAACATGAGGTCTCGATTATTTAAATGCAGTTTTGATTTGCGGTACAGCAGTATCGACAAACCAAAAAAGTCAGTAGTATCTCGCAAGGAAAAAGAAATAGACAGGTCAAGAAAGCTAGGGAGAAAGAGAAACGCAGTGAGCATCAAAAGCAGAAAGGGAGTTGATCCAAAGCAAACACATTTGTTGCTCCGACTCAATCTGCAAGTCTATCTTAGAAGTTGTGGGCATACTTCTTAAATATGCTTCGGCCATCCCACAACCCTAATGGCTGCGTGAGTGATTAGCTTAAAAAACTACAATTGGGATCGGCTATATGAAGTCGCCTGAAAATTTATTTTGGGTGAGTCGATTTTTGGGTCTTTAGATTAAGATTCAACGGTCATTCTTCTTTATTCTTCCTCTAGCCTTCTTTCACCTCCAAACGGTTTCTCCTCTCACAAAATCTACTTGCCCAAATTAAAAATTATGTCAACTTACATATAGCTATTGTGATTAAATACTAAAAACAAAGTGGTTAATTAAAACCACAACATGCATTTTCGAATGGAGGAAGTGACATTTATTTCCACATGCAGTTATATTTTGTGCTAAACCAAAAAATCAGTATCTCACAAAAAAAGAGAAAAAATATCAGGTGTTGAAACTGTGTCAAATATGTGTATTCGGAGGGTTCGGTATTTTAGTCAAACCCATATGTAACCTGCACCTATTTTATAAAGGCACCCGTCATTCTGGATTCTAACTCTAGGAACCGAGCTGTCTGATGCCCTTTCAAAATTGACTTGGGATGGTTCTGTAGGGACGAATTTGTAGACATAATCAAGAATGTTTGGGAGAGGCCCGCCGTTGGTAGTACACCTATTCAGAGATAGATCTTTAAAATATGAGCCATGAGGCAACATCTCTCTGGATGGGCGAAACACACCAACGAAATTTATAAAAAATAAAAGCGACAGCTCTATAACATCATTGATGACCTCGACAAAATTGCAGAGACACACACATTATCTCAATAATAGATTGAATTGAAAAATCAAACGAATGAGAAGGTTGCCCGTCTTCTATGAGAAGAGGAGATCAAATACTACTAGAGATCCGAAACTGATTTCGTTTTGATGGGGGTAGTAATACAAGAGAGGTTGCCAATGGGCGGCAAAGGAGAAATATATTTACAATCTCTAATAGGATGAGGGGTGGATCAAAGATCGGGAGGAGCTCAAAAAGTATATCACAAAAATACTACAAATATATGTTCAGAGTGCCGGCTGAAGGGAATTTCATCACGAGACCCAAACAGGTGATATTCCACAAGTCACGACAGAACAAAACAATATCCTCGCGGCACCTTTCTCAAAAGAGGAGGTGAGATATGCGGTATTCCAAATGAACACAACAAAGCTCCCGGTTTGGATGGTTTCCCCGCAGAATTCTATCAGAATTTCTAAGATAACATTAAGAATGACCTTACGGAGTTGTTCAATTGTCTACATGTCGACCGACTTGACCTATTCAGACTTAATTTTACCGAGATTGTCTTGTTGCCGATGATTAAAGAGGCCGAATAGATCAAACAATTCAGACCCATATGCCTCATTAATGTCATCTTCAAGATATATTTTCACTAAAGCGGCGACGAATAAGTTGAACTCGGTAGCTGACCATGTTGTCCGGCCATCTCAAACGGCTTTCATGCAAGGAAGGAATATACTCAATGGCATAGTAATTCTGCATGAGACAATCCACTAGATGCACCGAAAAAACATGAGTGGAGTAGTATTCAAAACTGACTCAAATGGTATTTCCTCCAACATGCCCTAAGGACCTATTCTACAAAGGCACTAGAGTAGCCAAATGGATTAGATGAAGTTGATAGGCTAGACACGAGATAAGAAAGGGACGATCTGAGCACCATGGTAAGGTAGTCCAAAACGGCTGTGGCGAGATGGTCGACATGCGTCTGATTGCATTGCCCCGGTGGGCTTATATCGATTTATACCGTGTCGATTTACTACACATGGAGGAGCATATTCGTACTCACTCCTCGAAAACGTTGCAGTTCGTTATCAAGAAGAAAGGGAGTGCTCCGCCTCCCGTCGGCGCAGCCGTAGGTCCGCCTCATCTCCGGTGGCCTTAGGGTCATGAAAGCCCGGTTGTCCTCGGCCCTTGCCGACGGGAGGGTTCCTACTCCGCCTTTTAGGCTTTTTTAGGTCGGTGAGGGTTGTGTCCTACTCAGGAAGGCAAGGCGGTGACGGCTCCCTCGAGATGGAGAAGGGTCCTCCCCGCATAGTCTCTATCCCGAAAGTGCTTGTAGCGTTATCGGTGGGCGTGTGGAGTTGTGTCTTCAGCGGATCTCATGGGATCCGGTACGTGTTAGTCTTCGGTGCATCCACGGCCGGTCCTGGCATTTTGGGGGCCCGGGGCCAAACTAAAACTCAAGGCCCTTAATACTAGCAGGAGATGCGTGCGTTGTAGACATAGGAACTATATGATCACTTCCCAGCATTCAATTCATGAGTTAATTTCCAAAAATAAACGTAGTTTTTTTAAGGATGGATTCTAAAATGCACAAAGAAAAAGTAGGAAGTATTTTTTTCTAGAACAAGGTAAAAGATTTGCGATTTCATTGGTTAAGAAGAAGGTTTCGAACAAGAGCCACAAGATGGAAAAGTAAAAGATCTACTCTCACAGCATTACAATACCCAAATGATTTGCACCCGCTAACGCCCAAAGGGACAACACCTCTTTAATCTCGTTGATAATAATCGTGTTAATATCGTATCTAAAAGTAGGAAGTGTATAATACATACCATGATTTTCTTAATTTCATAGGAATATAAGATTTTGAATTTGCAATGTTGTGAGTGTACGGGCGTGCTCGCATAAGACAATCCATTAGAGCTCTAAACTCAAATGAAGATAAAGTGTGGCAATTCAAAAATTCCTATAAAAATATTTCAATGAAATTTAAGAAGCCTTTGGCTTTAGAATCTGTACCATGGTACTAGTACTGTGAACTGGTAGCCAATCACAACTAATTATTATAACATGAGTGGTTAAATTTGTGAGTACGACATGTATACCTCGGAAAATGGTTGAAATTCGGAATACCTTGGACTGACCTCAGTCATCAGTGATCCGTCCCTCGGCGATGATTCAATGTGGAATGAGTGCCCTATGGATTTGGGGGTGGGGTGGGGAGGGGGGCGGGCGGGCGGTCGCCCATCTCCGTGGATCCAATCTTTGTTCATCTCCATTCATGAGTCTGCAGGTTGGATACTTTTGATCTATGCTTCTCATCATCAACGGTGCTTTGTTGTTCTCGTGTGTTCGTGTTGGGGGGGAGGGGGGGCAACATGGCGATTTTTCGACTGTCTACTAGAACAAGTATTGCGCGACTCCAATGAAAGAGGGGCGATGACGGCAACATGATCCACATGAGAATGGAGTTGATCCAAGACAACAAATAAAACTGATCCACCACAAAAAATAAGGGTCTATTTAACCAAAAATTAGGCCAATTCATCACCTTGTGATGATTTAATTTGCGGATCATGAAAGCACATAGTACACCACACCAGACCCAAAAGGAGGATCGATCTCCAGATGCTGGCAAAAGGCTCCACATTTCCTTTTCAGAAGAAAATAGAACTGAGAAAGGCTGCGTTACATTCCACACCATCTACACCCCTCCCTGCCGTCCGGACCCGCCTGCGTCGGCGGCCCACGCGTCGGTGTGGTGGAGAGAGCTACTTTGAGGTGTAGGTGGCGGTCGCCGGAGTGGTGGCGACTAAATCTGATGGACATAATAACGCCCAGAGATGCAGAGCTGAGGTGAGTTGACACCCACCGCCCGCTCCCCGGCAACAAACTCCAGTCGCCGCCCCCTCCTCCCTCGTGCTCTGCTTTTTATACGGCGCGCCGCCGTGCTGGGCTTCCGTCCATCTTGCACAGTACCTCGCCGGCAATGGCCGCGGCGACGGCGTGGGTGCGCTCCCTCAGCTGCAAGTACTCTACCGCCGTCGCCGACGACGCGTACAGCCCGCTCCTGCCCCCGCCCAAGAAGCACCCGCCGACGCCGACGGTCAAGGGTGCTGCCTCCGTCGCGTTGCTGCCGCCGGAGAGGGGCAGGGAGAGTCGGCGGTCTAGGTCCATGTCCAGCGCGCGGGACCGGCCTCCTACCGCTACTGCTACTGCTAGGAAGACGAAGAAGAAGGAGGACGCCACGTCCGAGCTCGCGAGGAAGGAGAAGCCGAGGCTGCCGCTCGCGGCGTCGCTGGAGCGGCCGAGCTCGGCGCTCCTGGAGATGACGGAGCTGCCCGAGGGCCACCCGTCGCGGCGCGTGGTCGAGCTCATCTTCGCGTCGGGCTGGGCGCGCACCGACGGAGCCGCGGAGGTGGAGGCGCTCTTCCGGGTGCACAGCACGGCGCGCGCGGTGGCGCGCTTCGAGTGCGCTCGCGCCGCCGCCCGGGCGCGCGGCGAGGCCGCGGGCGACGCGCGGTGCGCCGCCGACGGCAACGAGATGATGCGGTTCCAGTGCCGCCCCGCCGCGGAGGCCGGGGGCGGCAGCGAGGTGATCTGCGCGACCGTCGCCACGTGCCACCAGGCCGGCGCGGCCAGGGCCGTGCGCACGTTCGCCGGCAGCGGCGCGGCGGACGCGGGCGCCGGGGGCGGAAGCCACGAGGGCCGCAGGGGCATGCTGGTGTGCCGCGTCATCGCCGGCCGCGTCCGTCGCGGCTCCACCGACGAGCACCCCGGCGAGTACGACTCGGCGGACCCGGGGGACGGCGAGCTGGTGGTGCTGGACCGGCGCGCCGTGCTCCCGTGCTTCCTCGTGGTGTACAGGGTCAAGCCTCCTCCGGAGCTGCACAGCTCCTCCAGCTGATCCGAAGCCCTTGCCATGGATTCACTCTCGTGTTAATCACCATCACCGCCACTCACTAATCCGCTAACTGCTAGCTAGGCTTGGATCGATATCGATCTTCCTCCCCCCATTCCTCCATGACCGATAGATCGATGCAATGTGTGCATGTGAGACTGTAAAAAACTCCATTGTTTTCCACCCCCCACGATTGTTGACCGAAATTGTACCATACATCAAAGAAATGCAGCCACTACTTGAGTTCAGATCGTCTCATCATACTTTCGGTGCCCCAACTGCACACCCATCCATTGTTTTTTACCACCGTACAAACAAATGCAGTTCATCTCTTACTTTCAGAGCCCAATCCGCCATTGTTTTCCGTGCACGCACGACACAGCACAGCACGACCGACCGCACACCGTTCCGTTCCGTTGCGCCGTCGCCATCGGTCCGTCAATCAGCGCCCATTCAGCACTGAAATCCAGCAGATTCAGCACAGAAATTCAGCAGATTCAGCACAGGAATTCGGTGAGAGATCCGCTGTCGTCGTAGGTACTGTACTACGACTATACTACAGTAATCAATCTACGAAGGTGACGCACGCCGCTTGTCACCACGCGCTCGTCTTCTTCCTCCGGCTGCTTTCCGCCGGATTTCGGATTTGGCAACACTCGCGGGCAGGGCCAGAGGAACCGACAACGGAATTCCGTTGCGGCAGGCAAGAGTCCAGGCTATCTTGTTGGGTCGTCTTGTCCGCACCCGCTTGTCACTAAGCTTCCTCTTGGCTCTTCGGATCAATGGCTTCAGAATTTCTACTCTACTCTACTGGATGTGTTCTGGATCAAGCGATGAACAGTAAAAAAAGGCTCATATCATATGCACGCAATAGCGATGTCATCAATGTTGGAAGGGCCTGCGGTTGGCTCACTGGCAGCACGCACACATGGGGATGGGACGGGGGCGCCATGTGTTGTGTGGGTAGGACTGCAGCTGAAATTGCATATGCGTATGGTCCTGCATCATCTTGGTCTGCAACCAGAAATGTCACCCTAGCATTCATGCGCTCTTATCCATGGTTTGTTCCAAGCATCATGGAACAAATATGCATTTTGATTATCTGTTGATCTAAGGAAAGGAAATAGACATCATAATGCAGGTAGCACTTGGGATCAGTACGGGTGGGCGCCCTCTTCTTGCCTGCCTTCCAAGGACTGGAATAAATTGTTGCAGTAGAGTTAGTTGGTTGGCTGGCTCGTTGCCTTCAATCAATCTCCTTCCATTCATTGGGTTTACAAGCTTTGCTCGATTTTACTTACTTATGATTATTTATAGCACTACAGTAGTTGTACACAGGACCGGGCCCACCTGAGTACATACATGTATACATTGCCGGATAATTCCGGATTGGCTTCCGGGAGGCCCAAAAGTAATTTTTCAAATGTCAAAAAAATCAAGATAAATTTTTCATGTGATCATAGTCACATACAAATGCTAACTACAAATTTTGAGGCAAAAATGTTAAGCATTTTGGCTCCCGGAGAACAAAACAAATACAAGACCAAATATCACCCCAATTTTGTTTTTTCATCGACGAAACATTGTTGCTCCGTTTCGCATGACATTTGTCAAGCATGCTTGCGACATTAACACGAACATCTATAAAAAAATCAGATTTTTTTATTCTTTTTTACATTTTTTAATTTACTATTTATTCGGAAGCATATGCTCCTGCGAGCCAAAACGCCCCTCCTGGATAATTCACTATTCACATATGTAGTAGTAGCAGTAAAGGCTTCTACAACTGGACCCTCAAAACGCCCCCAAAAGTCTCAATCAAGTTGTCAATGCGTACTTTGCCATCCAACACGGTAACCCAACGACCCGTCGATGTGTTCGATTGTCCAAAATTCCGCAAACAGGATGCAAACTGGGGGAGGGGGGCTACGTGGGCATCTAAACCTCCGCCACGTACGCGTCTGACACCCCGGCCCCACCCAAAAAATATTCCATGCGCCTACGCCCTCTCCCTCATGACCGCACCTCTACACCCCCGCGTCGCATCAATGTCGTTCCAGAGTGAACGCGGCCGGTTACTAGGGCCGACATTGAAGCGTGCCGGTCAAGAGCACCGCCCGCGCCATGTCTAGGTCATGGCGTAGGATCAGCCGACTCCACAGCTGGTGTCGGCGATCCGGCAGCCGCTAGAGGAGTAGTGCTACAACCTCTTCCTCCTGGCGAATCACGCCCATCACCGACTGCCCGAGTATCAAATATGCAGCGAGTTCACGGGCAAGGAGGCCATGGCGGCCCTGGCCGTGGAGAACATAAATTTCGTCGCCGAGCAGCGGGCGCTCTACGAGGCCAGGGGAGCGTATGCACCAACTGCAACGCGATCCCGACATAGTCAGACATGGAGGCGGTGCTAAGGATCGTGGACGGAACCGCCGGTAGCTCCGTGTCATTTGTGTCGCAGTTTCGGGTCGCGCCCGGGCCATTAACACAAGGTCGGCAGCCCATGTCTAGTGTGGACCTCACCTCCACGGGTGACGTCTAGGTCGTGAACTCTGATGAGGTATCTGTGTCCAATATCTTACTATTTCTCATCAACGATCCCAAAGCTTTACCCAAAGCTCACGGCCAACGAAGATGCCGGACATGGGGAACAACAAGGATTTGAAGCAGAGACGTAGGTGAAGATTCAGACTAGGTTAACTTTCAGACACTTCTGTTTAATGAAATATGTCAAAAATGTTCTGAATGAATTTGATATGGTTTAAATGAAAATCATTCAGTTTGCATGAAAATCGTTCGGTTTGTTTAAGATCCGTTTAAAATGTGTCTGGATGTCTCCATATCCATGTCCGCGGATGAATAATGTGTTCGTTTTAGGCGTCCGCCCTAACTTAGTATTGTGGAAATGAGAGTGACTGCTCTGATGTCTGATGCGTTGGTATCATTGTTTTAGAGCATCACCAACGCCGACCCTCAAACCTTCTGTATGCGTTCGGAGCGCGTTGTCTGGACAGCTAAAGCCATCCAATGCGGGTCTGTATCGGTCCGTGGCGCGGTCTGGACCGCTCCCAAGCCCGCTTCTGACCGCCCTGAAGCACCGAGAACACCCCCCACCCGCGCGCGCTTCCCGCCCAAAACGGCCAGCTTCGGTCGAGAGCGTCAGTGCCCACATTCATGCCCGGCCAGAGCAGACGCAACCGCTCACTGGCGCCGGCACTGAAATGACGCGCCAGCCGAGAGAGGGTCGCCCGCCCCGCTTCCCGGTGCAGGTGACTGTTGCACGTTCAAATGACACGATGGTCGTTCGTCCGTCTGTCTGCCGCTCACATTGATGTCACGCGGTTGCCGAGGCGTCTCCTCCGGAGCCGCCCGCCATTGCTATATAAACCGCTGCACTGGCCGTAGCCGCAGCCATCCGCCTTCAATCCCTCTCTCCACCACTCCCACCATGAATTCCTCCCGCCCAAAATTCTCTAGGACGGGCTGACGCCGGACCAAAAGAAGGAGATGGTCGCCATTGCTGCCGGCTGGCAGGTCGGCAGACAGCCGGAGGATGCGGCCAACGACAACGAGCTGGCGCCACCATCGTCCTCCGCGCCACCATCATCATGCCGCGAGGCCCGTGCCCATTACATGAACATGATGCGCGAGGAGTGGGAGGAGCAGTTCTGCGAGGCGCAGGCTGATGCCGCCTACAACCACCACTTCCTCCAGGAGCATCTGCGGGTGGAGGAGCAGCTCGTCGCCGGTAGGGCGGTCGCGCCAGACGCGTACATGGCGGAGCAGGAGGCGCTCTCGAGTCATACTGCACCGCCCGCGAGATCCGCCTTGCCCGCTGGCGGTACCACCCGCGGGTGGCAGAGGTGGTAGCCGTCGACAAGGAGTGTGACGACGAGGCGGGCGAGGCGATGTTCGGCGAGACCGATGACAAGGAGAACATCGCCGAGGCCGTGCCCTGCCGCCATATTTGAACGAATTTCGTCCGGTTGGTTTGAACTGTTGCCAAAATGTATGAGGCTAGCGTTGGATGCCGTCCTCTCGCATCTGTGTGCGTGGATTGGTCCCCGTCTGTGGACGGATGCGGGATGAAATTTGAGATGCCCTTGTGAATGTTCATCGGTGTTATTGTTACAGCAGCAGCAGTGTGTCACTCACTTGACAGTTTTTTACAGCAACTCAGTTGTTGCAGTCTCAACTGCACTGCACGGGTATACATACATATGGACCACGCCAAATTTTGAATCATTGGGTGGCCCTGTACTGCTGCTGTCTCTGTGCATCTGGTTACATTGTTAGCAGCATACCACCTGCACAATTTATGGATCATGTGTGTGTGTGTGTATTCAGGGCGGTGGCCACCTACACCTAATTGCAACTTGCAAGTGCAGTGTTTGTACAGTGCTCCTACGATCCTGCATGCATAATCTTTCATCCAAAAGATGCCGAGAAAGATATGCGACGAGACTGTTCTCTGACTGTATGACTGTTATCTCTCACGCACACGCACACAGACAGACACAGAAAGAAATGAATGCTGGATGCTGAGAAAGATTTGAAGTTTCATTTAGATCATGCAGATGCAGAGCTGCTGGTGTGTGAATTGACTGAGGAGGCTTGTTATTCAGAGTTCTTCAGACACACACACTCATAACATGTCACTGGCTGCCCCAGCAGCAGCAGCAGACCTCCCTCCCCTGTTTATTTTCTCCTCTGAATTGATGATGGCATGATCCTAGTCCACCCACCAGCCGCAGCAGCACCTTGATGATCAATGCTCACTACTTGATCCGCGTAGAGTATTTACAGTAGATTCACCATCTTTTTCTTCAGGTTACTGATCCATGCAGAATAGTACTTAGTACGTATTAAGGTTCAGTTGTAGTACTAGTACTTGCTTGACATAACAGCAGCTGATGTCTGATGATGATGATGATGTCTGTCCGGTTGCTGCACTGCATCCTGGCCTGCAGACAGACATGTTTGATCTCAAACAAGATACTAGTAGTAGAGCAAAAAAAAGCTAGAGGGATCATCAAACTGTTTGCTTGCTGTCTATTACTAGTAGTATCCTCTTGATAAAACAAGTACTACTCCATGATCATCATGCCCCTGAGGCAGCAACTAGTGGAGTGGATGCTGGTTCCAACGATACGACAGAATATTATACTCCTACTAAGTACTCCCTCCGTCCCGAAATAAATATTTTGAGCTTAGTATAAATTTATACTAGAGCTAGTACAAAGTTGAGACACTTATTTTGAGACAGAGGGAGTACTTATACACCATGCCTAACAATCCTTTCTAGCATAAACCACTGTGTGACAGATGCAGTAACAGTGCACAGTGCTCTCAGTCTTCAGAACTGATGAGAGAGCATGCATGTTCCTGACAGACACTTTTGGAGGCAAATGCAACAAACAATGATGCACATGTGCAACTGGGAAGGGGCTGGCCTGCACTGCACCCACCATGCATCCATGCATGCATATGCCCACCATGACTAGTCTTGCCCTTTTAAGGATTCCTCTAATGGGTCAACCAAGACTCAGCTTATTTTTCCACGTGAAAAAAAAAGAAAAAGAAGGCAGGGAAAATGTGAAATAAGGGCGTGGCTTCGTCTCCGTCTACCAAACTTAACCAGGTCCTAGCCACGTGACATAACATGCAGTAAGAAAGAAAATAGAAAAGAGCTGATTTTTTTGCAGGGATCTTAATTTAAGATCACATGGATGTAGTATCGATCGAGACATAATCAAATTTCAATCGACTGAGATTTAGCAAGACTAATAAAATCCTTGGGCTTTGCCAACCACCACCGTGTTTGTCTCATAGACCGCCCTGTATTCAGACACCAAACAAATACTCGTGAATCCGAGTTCATGCATGCAGATGCAGTGATGCACAACCAAATCTCAATCGACCGAGATATCATCTGTGGGCCGACTGTAGACTGATGGATGGATGGCCATTCGATCTGGACATTTGTGGCGCTGTCCGATTCTACGTGTGCTACACACTGCACACTGATGTAGCAGTATCAGTCATGTAGTACTGACAGTTGCTGTCATATTATTCACCTGCTAAACCTGGATTGTTTTTTCACATTCTTTTTTGGATTTTGCAATAAATCGATCGTCAACTTTTCTTATCATGGCAAATCGAATGCCCCGGCTGGCAAATTATGTAGTCACGAGTATGACAATTTTCTTTAACAAGCAGAACACATTAGAAACGTGCAATTCGGCATGCTTAAAATTCAACGTTAGATTTCTAGTATTTCAATCCTTAAAAAAAAGACTAGCTGACTGGTGCACTTTAGTTATGCCAACAATTTTTTAGAAAAAAATAATATGATTGCAAGTTTATCTGGCGTTATGTGATCATAAATCTTGGCTACATTACAAACTGATAGCAGGTAGTTCATGGCTTTTGCGGGATGTCACTTTAAACAAACCTGCCCAATTTGGATGCAAACAACTGCCCAGTTTGTATGCAAACAAGTGCCAAATTTGGATGTTTTTTGCACAGGGCAGGGCAGGTATTTGGACCACCAGCCATCCAGGACAGGGCTGTACACCGTATGTGTGTCAACTAGCATGGTAAGTAACCCAACAGATACAGTAAAGAATGTACACACAGGGAGGGAGCCTTGTTCTATGGGGCCATTCATCCAAATGATTCTTCCAGGTTACAGAAACAAAAAAATTGTCGAGCTTTACCATCATCACTTCACTTGCTAAATATAAATCTGGAGCTACTAATAAAAGGCGCAACCTACCACCCCTCCGGCATTATCACCAAGCTTTTTTGTAGATTAACCGACAAAAGGAATTCTCCAACCGAACGATGGCGCTAGCAGCAGACCGGCTTCATAATTCATACACGGCGATATTCACAGAGCTGGCCAGAATTACCCTCACAACTCCTACTCCCCCACATTTCCTTCGTCGGCATTGCGCTTCGCTGGTGCTTCGGTATGAAAAAACTCTCACTAGTTCCATGCATTCGAGCAACGCCGAGGCAGCCTTGACCGGGTCGACGGGCCGTACTTGTCCCCGGGCGCCCTTCTCTGCCTAGTCTTCCTGATCTCATACCCTATAGCATGCAAGTCATCGCATATCTCGTGCCTCGCGAGGGAGACCAGCCCGGGCAATATCTCTCTCTGGAAGTCTCTCATTCCCCTCCCTCTCCTCAGCTTGATCCCACACGAAGGCCCGTCCTTGTCCGGCGCTCTCACGGCGACTGAATCCCCATCGTCTCTCAGAGCCTCTAGGTTCATCACGCCTTCCTCGAAAGAGTCCAGCGAAACCTGCGGTTCATCGCCTCCATCCTGAGCATCTGCCTGGTTGTTGCTGCAATGGCTGTCTGTGATCCATGCAGCGCTATCCGTGAATAAGGAAACGAGTGTCTGAGCTGCTGTGGACGCTAGTAACTCATCTTCTGTCACAACTTGATATGTGATGGGCGCGTTCATAGAATTTGATTCTCCGTTACTTGATGGTCTCAATCTTGGACAAGCGTAGTCACGACCTTGAGGAGTTTCTGGAATCGACATCGATCTGTTTGTTGCAACTCCGGAGTCTGGCGACTGTACGCTCTTACCGTCCATACTCTCAGCCATTTGTTGTTGGTCTATGATAGTTGGACATTCAAGGGAAGAAATGTTTTCCTGGACCTTATCCTCAGTAAAGTAATGACTTAGAAGTTTGTCAACACCATCACTACTTGCATGTTTCTCTCTGGGACTGCTATCCATCATCGATGGGAGCTCGATGCTTCCAACTGACACATTCAAGTCAAAACCCTCCATTTCATCATCACAGATTACTGCTAGACTCTCCTCTTGGCATTCCCTATACACAGCTGTTTGTCCTGTTTTTTGTAAATCTGAAGAAGAAGAAGAATGTCGACCGCTCGCCCTAACTGATATCTCTTCGCGCGGAATTTCCATAGAGGCCTGAGAACTCATTCCAGAGACATTATCTAGTGTATGTTGATGCTGGATATTTCCTCTGAGACGCACGTCATGATTTGAAGCTTCCACGCGGAAAGGCTTAGAACTGCTCTGTGGGTCACAAATACCTCTGGCCATCACTTCCCTTGTGCTGTCTGGGGCCGACATTGATGCCGCAACTGTGATCGAAGACCCTTTTGAGGATCCAATGCTAGATTCACCCCCAATGTGGAATGCTTTGCTGGAGTTGCTGCAACCTTCTCCTGATTGCATTGTTCTTGAACTAGCCAAAAGAGAACCGAACACGTTTTTGGAAGAATCAGGGCAAACATTTAAATCATCTTCTTGAGCTATATTCAGGTCGATAAGCATGCGTCCAGATGCAGTAGCCTTTGCTTTGACTGGCGAATGACTGTCTGGGGTATCACTAGATCCAGTTGAACCTGAAAGGTGATAAACAGAGTCAGGCAAATACCCCAACAGAATCTCACACTTTTCCACTGGAGTTACAGAAACCAATGAATAACATGCAGTCCAAGATGTATGCACAAGACAAGACATTCACTAAACTATAAGCACTACACTAACTGCAGTCATACAGAAAGCTGGGAACACATCTAGTTAGAATGATATACACGAACATTATGATATGTTCTACTCAATGGGTTAGTTTTCTTCCAGTCTGAATGGAATATTACTCCTAAAAAATTACATATTTAGCCAGGGAAATTATGTTGCTGATGGAACATGGAACATTTATGCTATTCTAATTGAAATGAACACAAATTGGTAGAGGTAATGATTAGGTAAACAATGATCAAAATGCAGAGGATGCAATCTAACATCCCTTATCAAATCGCTTGCACTTTTAAATCCGTAAGTCACGAAATTCTTTACCAATCAAAGAACATTATAGTGTATGTTTTGCGCATATAGACTCGATTAATACTTTAATGTGTTGCCATTGACAAAAAAGATGAAATACAGGCAACACACCATCTGGTCTGATAGCAGATAAACTTGGCCAACTTACAATCTCTTAGTACTGTCAAGCATTAGTTATTAAATGAGCGATCATTAAAGTGTAATTAGTAATAATACTGTGTCTCTTAGACTCTTGTATTACAAACAATGGATAAAGGAACTCACGTAAAGACAGGAAAAATAAATAAATCAAAGAAGCCTTTCATGTTCATGTATCATCAAGATAAACAAATGAACTGTTGCCCAGAGAAACCAACTGAAAGAGAGATCCAGGCTTGCAACTGATTAAACAAACTGAAAGAGAGATCCAGGCTTGCAACTGACTAGAGGTTATTTTGTAAGAGTCTAGAGAATTACAACAAGAGCACGCATTCCGTTGAAGCTAAATGGGTGTTTTTCCTATAAATAAGCTAAATGGATGTTTTCTTCGAACTAAGCTAAATGGATGTTTCAGCAAACCAAGACTAGAAGATTCAAGCTTGCAGGCACAAATAATAAGCTAAATGGATGTTTCAGCACAACAAGACTAGAAGATTCAAGCTTGCAGGCACAAATTACAGCTATACGTAAAAGCTATACTGTAAAAAACTGGGGCTAGCATAACACACAATTACGTAAGTGGTACATAGAATTTTCCGGCCATCCTGTTCTTTTACTATGAAACTTAAATGGTTGGGAATGTATAGAAAGAATGGAGAATAATCTAGCCTACAATACAATGGCATGGTGTGAACATTATTGACAATGCAACCTTGCAGGACACAAGTTTGAACCCAAAGCACATAACTGCAGCCTACATGTATTAATCAAGATTCATTACTCACAGATTCATTTTATAATAACAATCTAAGTTCTAATGTGAAGGACCATTCTATTTCTATCAAACGAACTTATTATTAGGAAGGCATTTGACTCTGCATTTCTTAGTTTTGCTTGACAAAACAGTTTTACTCTACCAAAGTAGACAATGATAGTTATATTAACATAACTAGGCAGGGCAGGGCAGGGAGGAATGCTCTTGAACTCACCGAAACGAACATGGGCAGCATTCTCCCTTGGATAACACTGAGAATTATCCACAAACCCAGCATTGCGCTTGGCATAGTCACTGAACCGAGCAGGAGACAAGATCTCCACATCATCATCGTCGTCCTCTGATGTCGCTGGTTTCTCTAGATCGATCATGCGACGGTAACCAGACCTCCCCTGCACACCACCACCATGATCAGGCTTCCTCCTGACTGAAGAACCCTCGGCGCCCAAATTCCCTGCAACCCCATTGCCACACCAAATGGCCTGCTTGCCTCGTAGCTCATGAGAAGAAGCACCCAGCAGATCCGGATCAATCTGTGGCGGCAAAGCAGAGAGACTTGTTGATTTAGCAGCAGGAATTTGGGGAAAGTTTAGGTAATTCCTGTTTGGCCTGAATAGCATAGCTCACCATGTGGGATTGGGAGGAAGTAGCCATGGGCATGGAATGGGTGGGATAGAGGACATCATGGGATTGCTCCCAGAAGGGCACATCAGGCCTGAGATTCCTCTGCGCCCAATACAGCCTATGCAGGTCCTCGACCTACAAACACCAAATCAGATGCAACCACATGAGCAAGGGAAATATTTAACAGTACAACAACCAAATTAGCTTTACATCTATCCAATCTGCCGAAGAAATTGCGAAAATAATTGACTTTTATTCGTGGCTGTATTATTTATTTTTTAATCGTGATTTACACGGGCTGGCTGGTGAGGAAAGAAGAGATTTTTGCGGGGAGCAAGTAGGTAAGCAGGGGAAGGCACCTGGTGGCGGTAGGCGTGTTCTTGGCGGAGCATTGCGTGGCCGAGGCGGTGGTCCTGGGGCGCGGGCTCCGGCGACGGCGGCGCGCAGTTGAGATCCAAATCCATGACGGCGGCCATGATCTGCCCCCTCCCTGGACTGGACTGTACCCAACAACAAGCAAGCAACAGAGAAGCTAATTGAGATCAAACAAACAAATCGACCGGCAGGAGGAAAGGCAACCAAATATACTAAATAAACAACGGATTAAAACAAGAAAACATCGGCCAAGATTTTACTTACCTCGGCGAGGGAAAACAATTGGCGGCCGATGCAGGGGAGGAAGCTAGCTAGCTACTGGTCTCCTCCTCCTTTCTGCATGCTTTTCTTGTGATGTTTTTCCTCTCTCTACTCTCTTTCTTTCCCCAGGCAGGCAGGGAGGGAGGGAGGCAGCTCTCTCTTTCACCACATCTCGGCCGTCGCTGTTGCGCCGAGTTGTTTTCTTTCTCCGCTCCCCCTACCTGTCTGCGATGAATCTGCCCCCTGCTCCTTTTTACCGCCGGACAGCGAGCGAGCGAGGAGCCGAGCCGATCTGGGTCTCCTTCCACGGGATAGAGGGAGGGGAGGGAGGGGAGCTGTGGTTGCTCTGGGTGCCGCTGTCCCGTCTCAGCTGTAGTGTCAGCTACTCCTCTCTCTCCTGCTTTTCTCCTCTCTGCTTCTCTGCTGCCGCTGCTCTCTCTTTTGGAGTAGGGAGGGGTATTTTTTTACTGGTAGAGTGAGTGCTGATATTGGACCCCTGCACTGTTTCCTTTTCTCCTCCAAAAGCTCGGGTCTTTGGAACTACTGCTGCTGCCGCTGCTGTGAATTCGGATCCCTGCACTTCCATTTGGTACTGCTGCTGCTGCTACAGAGCCCGTCAATTATGCTCCCACCGTGAGCTCTGAATTTTGGAAATATGGCATTTCAACTGGCTGTGAATTTTTCTGCAGAAATTAGGTGCTGAATGTTGACTGTTGAACCGGTTTTTGTTCTGGGTTAAAATAAAAATCCTTGGTACTAGGATCAACGAGAGATGATAAAATATCTTGGGCAGGCACAGTCTGTGTGTGGACGTCTGGATGGATTGAATAATGAATGAATAAAGTAGTGTCTCGTGTGGGTGTGCGATGCTGATGAGATGATCTTTGTGTGTGTTGCTTGTTGGCCTGCGTGTCAACTGTGGAAGGGGTCAGGGGAGCCCGGATGGGATGGATCCCTGTCGGCCTCATTGCAATTTGCATGCTAAATAATCACACCTAGCCACCGGTTTAAGCCAACGACTAACAACTGATTACTTACTATGCATGCATGCGTGCATGGTCCCTCTTTACGGAGATCTTGTCTTATAAGTGCTGGTGGTACACACGGGAGTTACTACTATGGTTCTTACATTACAGGCACGGTGGTCCAGACTCTTGATGTACTTTTCATTGTGTTTGAGGTGAATTGCATTTCTGATCAACTTTGATAGTGAAAATGGATTGTTTTTGCCGAAATGAAAATTTGCTGAGGCTGTATCTGGAGCTTCTGTCGCTTTCATGCGCTTTGGGTTGGCCACTTTGTAAGTCACGGCCGCCGTGTTGTGGAACAGGGAATATCCTGTTCATGCATGACCGCAAATGACCAAGAGAAAAATCGGCAGGTGGGGGAATATGGGGGAAATGGGGAGGAAGACAGGTGGAAATATATAATTGGATGGTGAGGGCATCTCCAGTGCTGCCTGGACACTGTATCCGTCCATAGTCCGATGGGGACTAGTCTGTGAACAGTGATATGAGAGTCGGGCATCTAAAATTACCCCCTAAATGTCCACCTACATACGATCAATTTAAAATTCAAATCCACCCAATTTACAACAAAAACAAAAAAAGAGGCAAATGTTCACCCGAGTACGGTCAATTTGAAATTCAAATCCACCCTATTTACAACAAAAAAGAGATGCAAATGCGCATAGTTTTTACATTTCCCATCACAAAAAAAATCAGTCCAACAATTCGTGCAAAAAAAATATGCCCTGCTGGACCGGCCATCCGAGCCCCATCGCTCACTTTGCTGTTTCAAGATGTTGAAGTGATGACTTCTCCGCCTCCGCCTCAAGCCAATCTTTCTGTCACTTCAACATCTTGAAACGGACGGCTTGCACGATCATTCTTGCATCGTCATCCAAATCATCCATCTTCAAGGTGAACATCTTCGCGTCCTCCGCAGCGGCTGCGATCTCAACCTTCTTCTCTTTGAGAATGGCGTTCTTCTCTTTGAGTTTTATCTTCTTGTCGGCCGCCATCATCAACATGTTAAACCTCTCGCCCTTGCATGCCTCCTTGACATCGGAGCGCTTAACGTATGCCTCCTCTTTCTTCATCAAGATGTCCTAAACCTCTCCGTCATCTTCGCTGTTGCCCTTTCTCGCTTCGCCTTCTTCTCCTCCCAACCCTGAAACCCTCTTCTAACCTTCTTGGGCAGCTGTTTTGTTGGGTCGGTTGCATCACCGATTTCTTCCTCGGTGTCCATGCTGGCAGTATTGACAATGAATAGATTGCAATTGGATGGTACATTCAACTTCAACCAAAAATGCACGATGTTGAAGTTCTTCTTCTCCAACTTCAAGAACACATTGCACACATGGGAAGGCAACAAAATAAGCCATTGTCAAATGACCAACAAAACAATGCATATTCGGCCAAATGACCGACACAACAATGCATATCCAGCCACATGACCAACACAACAATGCATGTCCGACCAAATGATCAACACGTATTAACAACTTGCTCGAAATTTGGGCACCACTTGGCCACCATCCGATGAGTTGCCTCAAGTGGCTGCAATACTTGGGCACGACCTCTTGGACGATATACCATCGATGGTTGAGAGACTTCACCCTGCAGTTGCGGATGAGGCTGTCGAAGTAGGGCTCGAAATGCTTATGTTCATGGAACCAAGTTTGAATATTGGCCCAAATTGTTGAGCACTTTTGCTCTATCCTATGCATTGGATCGATGCTAGTTGCCAACCACGCATCACACAACAACTCGTCCTCCCGCATGTTAAAACTTTCTTCACTACCCTTTTTCTTTGGATCCGCAGCAAATTCATCTGGAATAATCATCATCGTTGTCCTCCTACTGACCATGTTGCCTGATGGCCCAATCCGGTTGTCGTGTGTTCGTGCCTGGCCGGGCATACATGCCCAATTGCGTGCTCGACTGGGTGTACGTGCCGGACTGGCTGAAGCCCAGTTGCGAGTCCGGCTGGGTGTATATGTTGAACTGGTTGTGCAAGCCGGTTGCATGGACTCGGAGTCATCCAGCTGCCCGTCCTCGTAGAAACTCCGTCTCGACCTTCGTCCTAGATCATATCAAACATCTGCCTGTTTGCGTCGTCATACGCTGGCTCGCACACTTGAGACATACCGGCAAACTGCGTGCGAGAACCCAGGTGCTCCAAGCCTGGCACCCGTACAAGCTCTGGCCCGGTGTTGATGTTCACGTAGTAAGGCACGTGTCGGGAATGCCTACTGAGCTGCTTGGTAGAATAGAAGTAGGGTGCCTTGAACCGCTCCGACGAGGGCAACGTCTGCACAAACGGCAATGACAGCGGCACCCCGCGTCCCAGGCTCTACCCTGCACCATGGTCGCCACCTGCACGTCCACTGCCACTACCACCACCTCCACCTTCATCGGCTTTCTACTTCTTGACCCATGCCACCTTTGCCTTCGCTTTGAGGCGGCGGTTTTGCCGTCTCTGAGTTGATCTTCTAGGAGAGCATGGTCGCCGGATCCTCCACCACTACCGTCTCTAACTGTTTTCATGCGGGTCCATGCGGCGGCGGCGGCCTAAAAAGACAGGAATTGGGTGAAGAGCGGCGGGATGGAAGAAGAGAGTGTTGCAGAAAAGGGGATTTTGTCATGGAATTAGTGTGGATAGCTACAAAAGCGTGAGTTCGACCCCAATCATGGAAATAGTGCGGATAGCTACAGAGCATCTGCAAAAGTCCAGATGTGTGCCGCCGGTTTGGGGGTCAGCATTGGAGATGCCGTGATAGAAAAAAGACAAGAAAAGTTGTCATGTCGACCTTGTTGCCATTCTCTAATCACAACACAATTTAGTCCAACGACTAACTGGTTACTTCCTCTGTAAGATAATATGACTTTTCAGTGATCTATGAAAAGTCTTATATGTGTTACTTTGCAGAGGGGGTACTATGCATGCTTAATGTTACTTCAAATATATACTACTTACTTGGACCGCAAAAAACAAAAAAAACTTACTTTATACGTGTAAAGTTCCTAGTTGTTTTCTGAGGCCCTTGGCAAGTGAGTGTCGTTTTCATGCGCCTTAGATTAGATTGGTCACTTTGTAAGTCACGACCACCGCGTTGCGCTGTTACAAGGACCGTGTTGTGGAGCAGCGAGTAGCATTGTCATGGTCTTTTGCCTCTCGACTGTCACTTTTTAAATATGAAATAAAACTCCTTCAATTTGAAAAAAAAGAATATCCTTGTCATGGCCACAAATAACCAAAAGAAAATTCAACAGGTGAGAGGAAAAAAGAAGGAACAAAAAGAGATGGGAGAAGAGGAAGAGAGGAGGAAATGATACTCCTAGGAAAGAGACAGAGGAAAGGCTGGCTGTTGTGGGAGAATAACTACATGCTACTGGTACGTGGCGCCAGTACTAGTGCATCAAACAAACCAAAGCTGATGCTCCTGCCCAAAAAGCCCCTGCCTTTGTCACCTCAGCTACGCTACGGACTAGCTCCAGTCCCAGTCTCCTCCACTTCATGCATGGCCCCCATCGTCCTCGTCTGATGTGACAGGGTTGCCCCTGCCTACACGCCCTCTTTCTCTGGGGTTGTTTCCCATTTTGCTGAAATGGTTTGGATTATTATTATTATTGTCTTTTGGCCTTACAAGAAAGAGGCATTTCTTTATTTATTTTTCTGCCAAAATTGTTTAAGATTATATTTTTGTTTGGTGCTGTAGATTGGTTTAGGTAAGAAAAAGGAGGCAACAAAGAAGGGCAAGCAAGGAAGGGTAGTACCAGCATGAGAACATAACTAACAGGGGGGACAAGTGCTCGTGTTGTCCCTTCATGCCCACACGAAACATATAATCAGTGCTACTAGTACTAGTACTCCTAAGTCCTAACTAGCACTACTGTTACTACCCCGTTTCTAAATATAAGGGGCTGTTTAGTTCTAGGATTAGCATTGCCATACTTTGTCACATATTTTTGCCAAACTTGCCTAAGGAAAGTTCATCAAAATGAGATCCACACGTTGGCAAGTCTAAGAAAATCTTATCACACTTTTTGTGTGTATGCCATGTGGGGTCCAAGTGTGGCATGCCTAAGGTGTGGTATGAACCAAACACTCATCTAAGTTGGTCACACTTGCCTAAGCTTAATTGTGGCAATCTTTGGCTAAATTAGTCACAAATCAAACAACCCCTAAATCTTTCTAGTGTTTTCACTACGGACTATATACAGATGTATAAAGATATATTTTATAGTGTAAATTCACTTATTTTACTATGTATATAATTCATGCTGAAATCTGTAAAAAGACTTATATTTAGAAAGTACAAGTGTTCAAAAGTCTTACAAAAAGACAAAAAAAATAATGGGTGATGGCAGATGGCCATGCTGGTTTTTTAGGGGAAGGATGAACCAAGAAAGATCCACAGTGCTTGTATTTATTCCTGGATTTATTTCAGAATTTTCCGGTGATGCATATTCAATGGGAGGAGACGTTTCCGTCGACAACGAGGTGCCTACGGTGACTTCGTAAATTTCAAGATGATATGCCGGCTGAGTCTTTCGGAGGTGCTCATAGGGGTAGGGGTGCGTGTGTGTGTTCATAGGGGTGAGTGTATGCGCGTGTATATGAGCGCTTGCGTCTATACTATGTTAAAAAAAAGAGAACTAGGACATTTTCTTTTCTCTTGGGCGCCTATAGTCTCTATAACTGTTGGACATGGCAAATCTGCCCCCCCCCCCTCCCACTAAATATTCATGGACGCGTTCGAGTGTGTTCGTGAATATCGCCGGACGGCCTCTCATATCGACCGCCGGACAACCACACTTCTCAAATATAAATCCTTAAATCCATGAAAATCCATGTACGTCGATCATACATGTGAATATCACATGTAATACACATTTATTGGTAGCGAAAATACAGACCATAAATTTTATTTGAAGTGTAGAATTCAAACATGAGCTCTTTGGTTTTCATTGTGGGTTCACATATGCTTCCAAAAATCACCGAGTAGCTTCACGTGCACCTGATGCATCCGCCAAAAAATGATAAGCTGGTATGCATCTTGTTGTGCCGGGATCTCGACTTGTTCTCCAGGCTTGTCAAAATCATGGGTTCGTTTCCCCATCACTCTCATCCTCGACAATCATATTGTGTAAATGATACAACATGTCATCAACTGTCAGTCTCCGATTCCACATCACTACAGCTCCACGAAAAATTCCCCAACGAGTTTGAAGCACTCCAAATGCCCTTCCACATCTTACCTAGGTGCTTAATGCATTGATGCAAAGTGGATTTGTTTGTTGCCTTGGGGGATCAAATATGGTCTTCACAAACTCCGCTCACTGAGGATAGATACCATCGGCAAGGTAGTATCCCATGCTGCAGTTGCGGCCATTGACAGTGTAGTTGCACGGTGTCGGTTCCCCATTACAAAGTCTCCTGAACACAGGGGTTACTGAAGCACATTGATGTTGTTATAAGAACCAGACATTCCAAAGAAATCATGCCGTATCCACAAGTCATGTGATGCCACTGCTTCCCATATGATGGTGGCCTCTCTGGTGACCTCCGTACATCCCGCGCAAACCTTTGGAGCAGTTCTTTCACTGCCAATGCATGCACTCAATTAAACCAAGCATACTTGTAAAACCTTTTGCCTCTCAAAATAGCTAGCAACCTTTCTGTCCTACACATTTGGTTCTCTCACATACCCTGCTTCAAATTCCTCTTCTACGTCATGGGCAAACTTCACAGTGGTATTCAAACATGTGCTCTCCCCCATCCGGACCATTTCACCAACGTCATCGGCAGCGGTACCAAGTACAAGCATCCTCATAGCATCTGTGCACATCTGCTTAGCAAAGAACAAGAGTTGTTAGCAACAATCCCTGGTGAGCTTGATGTAGGGACCGTGTGCCTCTACTCCCTCTAACACGCGCAAGAACAATAGTTTGTGCATACGAAAGCGTCGAAGAAACCATTCATCAGATAAACCTGGGATGAGAGCAAAGTAGTCTTTGTAGAGTAGACCCTATCACAATTCAAAGTTCTTCCCCCTTTCATCGAACTCTTGAGGTTGAGAATGTGCTCGACCTCCCAGCCCATTTCCTGTTGGATGCTCACGATCATCATTATCTCGGCTTCTTCGTCTGAATCCGACGAATCGAAGAACTCCTTTTGAGTTAATTCATCGGGCTCTGTTGGTCCATACTCCTCGTATGACGAACCATTTGAATCCATCGTTTCACATACACATCAACCACAAAAAACTGGTTGGACAATGTGTCGAACACATGGAGGGCAAGGTATAGTCCGTCAATAGCCGGATCATACCGACTACCGAGGCAGCGTCCGGGCCGACAACAGTGTCTGTGTGGGCAAGAATGGGGTGGAGGAGTGTTTTGGTGGTGCTGCCGGCGCTGCAGGCTCAGTAAGGCGGTAGAGAAAAGGTGTCGACGGAGGTAGGGCGGGATGGCGCAGATGAGGGAAAAGAGACGAGAGAAACAAGTCGAATCAGCATGGTCGGGGGGGGGGGGGGGGATTGGTGGTAGGGTCATCCTGTTTGGTCCCACATGGCGGACGCGCCCTGGTTGTACCCGGACCTCCCATATCCGCCCCAGATTTTGGCTCGATATGAGATGTGTCTGTCAGTCCGAGTGTCTGGGGCCAGTTTGAGGGCCCCGAGGCAGGCCATCTTTTTTTGAAATATTCAGTGACTGGGTCGTCCGTCGAGGCATATAGGGGGTTTGGGGCGCAAGGTTGTAGTTATCCTAAGAATATCTATAGACGGACTCCCCAAATTGATCAGGCGGACACAGAACCACTGACCGGACATGAGGAAGAAGCAAAAAGGCGACCCAACTGGACCCCTCAAAGCTCTCTTAAATGTCTGGGTTGTCTGGCATTCATCATATTGCCCCCATATATGGCCTGAGTATAATGAGTGCATGAGCGTTTCCCATAAGTGGTCTTGCGTCCGCCACATAAGTTTTGGCCAACCACAAACGATATTTTCTCCTTTCTTTATTATTTCTTTTCTTTCTTTCTCATCTCCATCAACCGAATGCATGTGACCGGACCCATAAGGGAAAAATAAAGACGTGGCTAAGTGCACAGATAAAAAGGTACTCAAAATGAACATGCTTGGACACTAGCTGTGCGCATCCGCGGACATTTGAAGGGCCAAATTTGCCTAGTCCGGTTGTAGATGCCCTAAGAGCATCTACAAGCGGACCTAGCAAAATCCGGCCCACAAACGACAGCGGATGTGTCCGGACACATCTGTGGACAGTGACCGGTCAACACACAAATATTTGATTCCACAACTGGATACCTCATTTCAAATAATCAAATCCATATAATTACATGCAACATAAAACCTAATCCAAATCTTCGCCGGCGATCGTACTTATTGTTCCTTCCTTCTGTGTCTCTGTCCATGAGCATCAGAAAGTGAAGGTCTGATCACCGGCGAGTTAGAGTAGGACATGGACATGAACTAGCCCACATGGTACACGAGGAGGCCGCCGTCTCCCACGCCCCACTATTCCTCGTCAAAGCCCATGGCCTTGACGTCATTGATTATCATGAGATCAATGACGGACGTGGACGGGCATTGCGGCCTGACAGCATGCGACTCTGCCTCCACGGCCTCGGTCGCGAGGATTGTCGCGGCCTTCTGTGCCCTTTTCCTTGCACGGCGGGAACGCCTCGCGTCCGCATTGTACTGGCCGTAAGCCAAGATGTTATTTACCTCCGGCTCGGAGCCCCACCCTGTAGGGATGGCGCCCCACCAAAGGGGTTGCGCCGTCACCATGGGTTCGGGCGCCAAATGAACCGCACCGTGTCCGACGAGGCAGCAGTCACACTTCTCACACCACCAGCCTCGACAGATCCAAGCGCCATTCCTGCGGACACAATGAATTCCCGTTGGAACGAGTCCATCCATGTTTAGGCGCACTCCTCGTGGGAGTGACCAAGAGTCATCCGGACGGGCATCTCCTCCTCGGGCCACAAGGCACAAGGTCCTGGTCGATACTCCTTTTCTGCTCTATGCTGCTCTGCTGCGGTTTTTCTCTTTTGGAATTGGAGTAGGATATTTTTACTAGTACTGTGCTGGCTGCAATCGGGGCCGGGGCGGATGTACCACTCCTATGTAACTGTTTGCTTTTCTCGTCGAAAAGTCTGGATTTTGGAACTACTGCACTTCCATTTACTACTGCCGCAGTCAGTCAATACTTCTTCCATGCAGTATACAGTATAATTTGAAAGAAAAAACTGGTAGTATGAAATTCTAACTAGTGGTGATTTTTTTATCTGCAAAATTTAGGTACTGACTACTGACTTTTGAACTGGTTTAGTTTTGTTGTAAAATTCCTTGGCCGACCCAGGGACAGTCTGCCTATGGACGTATGAATGGATTGAATAATGGACAAAGTAGTTTGTTTGCTCGTGTGTCAACTGTCGAAGGGGTTGGGAGAGCCCGGATGGGATGGATCCCTGTCGGCCTCATCACTATCTGCTAATCACACCACACAGCAGTTTAACCCAACCACTAACTGGATGCTATGCATGGTCGAATATTTATTAGTGCAACTGAGCATACATTTAGTAGTGCAACCCAATCAAGACGGAGGGAGTACGTACGTACATACTTGAACTAAAACCACGACAAGTAATTTAAAACGGAGGCAGTACATACTAAGGTTCCGATGATGTTGGTGGCGGTCCTTCGGTGATTCAGAAACCTCGACGTAATTTTTATTATATTATATATGTGGTATTTTCTACTCCATCTGTCTTATGGGACGAAGGAAGTACTTGTGAACTTTCATGACAGATATCGATCATGTTCACATAAAAGAAAAATGAATTACTAGTAAGGTTTTCTCTGGAGCTTGAGGCGTCGTTTTCACGCGCTTTCGGTTGGCCGCTTTGTAAGTCACGACCACCACCGTGTTGCTTTGTGCTGTTACAGCATACAAGGACCGTGTTGTGGAACAGGGAATATCCTCCTCATGGCCAGAAATAACCAAGAGGAAAATCAGCAGTTGGGAGAATATGGGATGGAGATGGGAGGTAGGACGAAATATATAATGGTACGTGTGATGATAGGAAAGAGACAGAGGAAAGGCTGGCTGTCGTGGGAGAATAACTACATGCTACTGGTACCAGTACTGCACCAAATTTATTTTATTGCCCAAAACGCCCCTGCCTGCCTTTGTCACCTCAGCTACGGACTAGCTCCAGTCTCAGTCTCATGGTCCCTCCTCTTCAACTGACGTGACAGGGTCCTCCCTGCCTGCACGTTCTCTTTCTTTTTTCTAGAGTGCCACCACAGCACTTCATAAAAACTGTAGTGTCAAAAATGTTTTTATATTATGGGATGGAAGGAATAGCTATACTAGGTTTTGTTGCCCATTTTGCTGAAATGGTTTCAACTATTGTTGTCTTTTCGCTTAAAAGAAGAGTAGACCTCTCTGTTTTCTGCCAAAATTTGTGAGGCACTAGTAAGTGTAATGCTGGTACTAGTATGTCAAAGTGTATGAAGAAGGAAAAAGGGAGCAGGAAAGGAGGGGAAGAAAGCAAGCAAGCAAGCAAAGAGTAGCATGAGCACATAATTAACGGAGGGGACAAGTGCTCCTGTCCTACGGTCCCTTCCTGCCCACACATAACACAGAATTGGTAGTACTAATTGTACTCCTACGAACTACTAGTACAACTCTACAAGTGTTCAAAAATGTTACAAAAAGATGAAGAAAAAACATTATGGTAAATGGTCGCGGTGGTTTCGGAGGCGAAGGATGAACCAAGAAAGATCCACGGCGAGCATATGCATCGAGCTGGTGCATCTTTTTCCAGAGATAAAAACTCAAAGTCGTAGTATATATTATGGTTTTAGATGGCCGGCAGGATTCTCACGAAAAGGTAGATCGAGGACGATTACATTTAATTTGGTCCGTGCTGACTTATATTTTATTCATCCATGGATAGATCAATTTGCCTAAGTTTACACAATTATTTGCTTATTATTCTCTGAAAAGACTTTCAAAGTAAATTTTGTTTGTGGGTGGCCTGGCTTTTTTCATTCCCACTAGGCGGACCCGCTTGCCCATCTTGTAGCGACGTGGAGGAAGTATAATAAGGTGGTGTAAGAGCAAGATTAGTAGCATAGCAAACAACCAACTATACGAAGTTGTCATATCATATATATGTGAAAGATTTATAGTAGATTGAGAACCGGTTGTAGCATGGGCATCAACGCACTTTGTGAGAGAAAAATAAAAGACATATATTAATAATATAACATATAACCATTAATGTATTATGAGGTTGGTTGTAGGTGGCATGTCAACTTAATTTCATATAGCCGGTTGTTGACCATACCATAAGTCGTATTCTAACCATCTGTGCATGTCAAGTATACATTAACAATAGATGATATGACAACAAAAAGATATAATTGGCTCTGTTATTATGCTTGTTCGTGCTAGTAAGCTAGTGCCATTGCTAGCTACTTATTTGGTAGCTACTTTTTTTTTTAATAAAGTGTGAATTTTATTGACTCAATATAAAGCATTAAGAGATTACAAATACAATGAGCACACACCGGTCTCTATACAGTTATGATGCACATAACCAATACCAACGCACACACACAAAATACGTCGATAGATAGAAAAGTCGTATAAGACCAAAATTATGCGTAGGCGAGAAAAGAAACAAAGCGAACAAATCCGTGATCGCCAAACTACGACAATGACCTTATCTGCATCAACCTTCCCATAACACCACAAGGACGATGATGCTCTTCAACAACAATGCCATCAGGAAGAGAGCGGCGCTCAAATGTCATCGTTGCCGGATCCAACCATCAAAGGCCAGATTATAGGCTTTCACCATGAATCAGTCCGAGCATATATGAGCAATGCCTTCAACAAGGTAATGACACAAAAACATCACCATTTTCAGGTATACCAACCTGGGTTAGACCTAGGCTTTCACTCCGGAACTCGAGACAGGATGCTCGAGTAGCACCACAATAAAGTCACTCAAATGTTGTCATCACCACATTTTCGCTATCCCAGCAGCTACGTGCAATTTTTGGGACCGCCGCCGCTGCACAGCCATACCCTCTGTGCCAAGTCATCATTCGTAGATTGCATCTCATCAACGAAGACAACCACCAGATCGGAAGGGAGGAACCCTCGCGAAGACCTTTCGATGACCACCGCAATCTGCAGTGAGGCCTCCATCACAGGCCGGAGTGGTCACCAGGAGGACCAACACCGACAACAGAGCACAACACCGCCGACTGCCACCTCGCCGAAAGAGCTCTATCCATGCTCATCGACATGTGGGCCAGCATTGCTAGATCTAGAGCACGAAGATAGACCACCATCGCCGATGTGTGCCCGCGCAAAGTGCAGTTGCCGCTAGATCAGGAGCTCACGAGCCACCAAAATGACGCCGTGCCTCCAAACCGGAGCACCGTGCCCACCCCGAGCACACCCACCGTTGCGTCTCGTCCATGCCTTCACGCGGCCGCCTTGCAATCGTGCCTCCGCCAGAAGCACATGGTTGCGAAGCTATCGGGTGAAGGACGAAGGCCCCACCGCCGCCGCCCTTGGAAGCCTCGAGGGCTTGGCCTCCGGCTCTCTCTTGCGATGGCGAGGAGGAGAGGGGAGGATGGGAAGGCCGGCGGCTGGGACTTGGCTGGTCGCCACCCGAGTCACTCATGAAGAGTGACGCGGGGGCCTCCTGATTTTTGGAGTCGAGCATTGAACTGGAGCGTTGATCTGGTAGCCACTTACTCACCACTACATATGGAGTATAATCATCTCTTTGTTTCTCTCTTTTTTTGCTGGGGACGTAACCTTCTTTCTAACCAGGTCAACAAAAGGAATAAGCAAACTCATACGTTAGATGAATCGTTCTTTTCTTTACCGTTAATAAATGGAGCCCTCCGCCAAGGCTGCCATGGCTTCCACGCTTGCTCACTCATCTAGATCTAGCCCCCTTCGCCAGCCGGTGCTGCTCGAGGAGTATCAAGTTGTGCCATTGCTCCTCCTGCGCCTACAAGAACAACGACATAGCTGCCAACGCATGCTGCTCCTCTACCATGGTGGCGTTGAAGTGCGCATGCACTTGCTCCATGGTCAAGCCGACATGCACCAGCGCGGGCCCCGGTGCTGAGTTGCCGCCGGAGCCCGTCTCCATCGTGGGGTAGTCGTCGGAGACCACAAGGGAGCTGGCTATCATGCCGGCCTCAATCCTTCGGGTACGGCGGCTCTGCCAGGCGGCCGCAAGGGTGGCAACCCCACGCTTCATCTTTCTCGATTGGTTCTCCCACATAGTGTTCCCACTCGCGCTCACGGCGGATGTGGTGCACGGGAGAAGACTTGGAGCGGATGGGTTGATGGGGTTGTGGTGTGCTATTTGCCGGGTGTGGACGCCTTTAATAGTGGATGCCGACGAGGCCAAGCTTCCGGGTGTGTCAATGCACGGGACCCCGAGTTGGTTTCTCGGTTGGCGAGCCCGTTTAATGGCGGCAGACGGAGGGATGGGCATTGAACGGGTGTGGTAGATATCCATCCCGTTTCGTCCCGTCCAGTATACATCTCTCCAACATTGAACATGCGCACACATCAGGGATGCTACGTGGGTGCCTCCCTCATCTCGCGAGTCGCTTCAATGCCGGCAACAGGCAAGGGGTCAGGTCCGCTCTAGGCCGACGTCAATGTAGAGCGACCGCTCTAGAGCTGGTTTCGGGCGAAAAAGCATGCGGGCGTGGGAGATTTGTTTTGGTGGGCCAAGTTAGTCGGACAAGGGTGTGGAAGCGGTCCCGACGCCCGCAAAGCCCCCCCTCCAGTTTGTCTTTTGTTCGCGAACAAAAGTGTGCTAGGACCGGTTGGCAGATCAATACAGGACCGCGTTGGAGGACAAGACACATCCGGACAGTGCGGTCCGGACGGTTGCGGATCATTTGGGGGGTCGATCTTGGAGACGCCTTTGACTAGGTTTATTCCATCGCTACTGGAAAAAGCCTTATAGGTGGCCCCTAATGAGTGGCGGGTACTAGGAACTGCTCACCATTGCTATCCTTGCAATAGTGGCGGGCTCGCGAGAGGACCTGCTGATACGTCTCCAACGTAGTTATAATTTATGATTGTTCCATGCTGTTATATTATCATTCTTGGATGTTTTACAATCATTTTATAGCAACTTTACATCATTTTTGGCATTAACCTATTGACATAGTGCCCAGTGCCAGTTGCTGTTTTTTGTTTGTTTTTTACTTCGCAGAAAATCAATACCAAACGGAGTCCAAATGCAGCGAATATTTTTGGAGATTTTTTCTGGACCAGAAGACATAAGATGGGCCAATGAAGTATCAGAGGGGAGGCCCGTGGGGACCACAAGACACCAGGGCGCGCCAAGAATCCCAAGCGTGCCCTGGTGGGTTGTGGGACCCATGGGGGTCTCCTGCACCGCCTCTTCGGCCTATAAATTCCCAAATAGTCCAAAACCCTAGGGGAGTCGACGAAACACAATTCCAGCCGCTGCAAGTTCCAGAACCACGAAATCCAATCTAACACCATCACGGAGGGGTTCATCATCCTCATTGGTGCCTCTCCGATGATGCGTGAGTAGTTCACCATATACCTACGAGCCCGTAGGCAGTAGCTTGATGTAATGACCTTTTGCGGTGTGTTGCGATCCGATGAAGTTCGAGTTTATGGTCAGATTTTTATCCATGAATAGTATTTGAGTCTTCTTTGATCTCTTATATGTATGATTATTTATAGCCTCATATTTCTTCTCTGAATCATTGGTTTAGTTAGGCCACTTAGAGTGATTTTGCTTGCAATGGGAAGAGGTGCTTTGTGATGGGTTCGATCTTGCGGTGTCCTCACTGTCGTGGATCTAAGACTAACAGTAGAATGGGGGGTAAGTATGCGGAGGCAAGGTCCTAGCTATGAAGGAGTTGTACACGTGAGTTTTACGAGTTCAGGCCCTTCTCGGAGGAAGTAACAGCCCTACGTCTCGGTGCCCTGAGGCGGTCGACTGGATTATATGTGTGTGTGAATTACAGAAAGTGCGAACCCTTGTCCCAGAGGAGGGGGGTGGCTTATATAGAGTGCGCTAGGACCCCAACTCCCCTCAGTTACACAGGGTTCAATGCTCATAAAGGAAAGACGTTACTGGTAACGTCTACAGTAAAGTTTCATAAATGCTCATAATGTTATGGTTTAAATCCTGACCATTGCAGAGTGGAGGGTTCCTCATCTTTTGGTGGTCGAATGTCTTCAAGGTGGTCGAGTGAGTGCATCTCCACAGTCGAGTGGACGATGGTTTCTCTTTGACTGCTTCTGATTCTTTGCAGAGATGTCCTTGGGGAGGGTATGTTGGACAGGTCCGTGACCCTACCCTAGGTATATAGCTTCATCATTAGCCCCCGAATGGATCAGGGTTTGAGTGAGGAAGGGGTTGAGAACACTTCCGACCCACTCTTTGTGCTATGAATATGCCTTGTCCTGGAACAATGAGTTGAGGTGACGACATCGACTCTTTTCTCAATCGCCTTGGTCCATTCTTGGTTGTTGTCGAGTGAACTTTCATGGTAGAATTCCGAATGATGATGTAGAGGGCGTTTGTCTTCAGTCTGACAGGTTGTTTTGCTCTCCACGGATCTCGCGGGATTCGAATTTTGGGAAGTGCCACAGATGGGCGGAACCGAGGTTATCGGGACGGATTAGGAAAGTCTCCTCGATCCCCGCGCCGCCTTTTTCGCCACGTACTGCGCGCGCGACTGTTGCGGGATTTGTTTAGATCGCTTGGGTCCACCAGTCAGCCACTCGGTGAAAAGCCTTATAAAAGGTCTCGGGCCAGGCCTCTGCTCTGCGTGCTCCCATTCTCTCTTCTCTTTCCCCCGATCTCTTCGCCACTCTCGCTTCTGCTTCGTCACCGGACCTCTGTTCGAGCTCGACCCGTCACCATGGGGAAGGAGAAGACGGCGGCGCTGGAACGCGCGAAGAAAGCGACCGCGAAGGCAAAGGGCAAGCGGACCAGCCGGGGCGGATCCTCGTCGAGGTCCGGCCTGCCGGCGGGCTGGATCCAAGGCGACTGGATCCGCTCGGCAATCACGCAGGACGACCTCGACGACCTGGTGGAGGGGGGATTGATCCCTCACTAGTCGGCTCGGCTCTCGGGGGACGAAACCGAGCCGCAGCCTAGAGAGGCTGAGTGTGTCCTCCTCGCAACCCACATAGACCGCGGATTCTCACTGCCACCCCACCCTTTCTTCCGGGGTTTTTTGAACTTCTTTGGGGCTCAGCTCCACCATTTCACTCCGAACACCATAGTCTATCTGGCCGCTTTCGTGTCCATGTGCGAAAACTTCTTGGGCTGTCAACCGCACTGGGGGCTTTTCAAACACATCTTCACTTGCCGTTCCCAGTCGGTCAAAAAGGCCAAGTTGAGTGACGAGAGGACGCGGGTGATCCAGATGTGCGGCGGTCTGGGGATCCAGATGAGGAGCAAGAGTACTTTCCCGGCCATGATCCTTCCTGACCCGGTCCGGGGCTGGCAGTCGACTTGGTTCTACTGCAAGGATCAGCCAACCCCTGGCCATTCGACTGGACTTCCTCCTTTCTCCTTGGCTCGAGTGGAGAAGCCTGCTCCCCTGAAGGTAGTTCCAGAAGAGAAGGCGCAGGTCAAGGTGCTGGTTGAACGGGTCATCTAGCTTGTCCGCGACGGAGTGACCGGGATGGATCTGTTGGAGGTCTTTCTCGGTCGACGCATCCAACCTCTTTAGGCGCGCGATCTTCTGATGTGGATGTACTCTGGGCTCGAGGATACCACTCGGATCCACCCGGAGGAGGTCAGCGAGGATATCCTGGAGAACTGGTTGAGGGGAATCACTGGCAACAAAGACAACCCTCGGGGGTCCAGGAGGGTGATTCCATTCGACAACTCGCACCAACCGGAGCAGGTATATTTCTGTTTTATCAAGTATCTTTCCGATTCACCATGTGATGTCCCGTTTGTGGTCGACTGAATTTCCTTTGATTGTTATCCTTTCAGGCCCTCATTGAAATGTACTCGATGCCCAACGGAGTGTTGGGGAACGTAGCAGAAATTCAAAATTTTCTACGCATCACCAAGATCAATCTATGGAGAAGTCTACCAACGAGGGAAGGAGAGTGCATCTACATACCCTTGTAGATCGCTACGCGGAAGCGTTCAAGAGAACGGGGTTGATGGAGTCGTACTCGTCGTGATCCAAATCACCGATGATCCTAGTGCCGAACGGACGGCACCTCCGTGTTCAACACACGTACAGCCCGGTGACGTCTCCTACGCCTTGATCCAGCAAGGGGAGAAGGAGAGGTTGGGGAAGACTCCATCCAGCAGCAGCACGACGGCGTGGTGGTGGTGGAGGAGCATGGTACTCCAGCAGGGCTTCGCCAAGCACCGCAAGAGACGAGGAGGGAGAGGGGTAAGGCTGCGCCAAGAAGGAGAGGAACTCATCTATTGGCAGCCCCAAGTCCTCAAGTATATATAGGGGAGAGGGAGGGGTGCGCCCCACCTAGGGTTTCACCCTAGGGGCGGCGGCCAGCCCCAATCCCATCTAGGGTGGCGACCAAGTGGAGGGGGAGAGGGAGGCGCACCAGGCATGGGCCTTAAGGCCCATCTGCCCTTAGGGTTTGCCCCCTCTTCCCCTTAGGCGCATGGGCCTTGGTGGGGAGGCGCCCCAGCCCACTTAGGGGCTGGTCCCTTCCCACTATTGGCCCATGTAGGCCTCCGGGGCTGGTGGCCCCACCTGGTGGACCCTCGGACCCCTCCGGTGGTCCCGGTACACTACCGGTGATGCCCGGAACACTTCCGGTGGCCAAAACTATACTTCCTATATATTAATCTTTACCTCCGGACCATTCCGGAACTCCTCGTGACGTCCGGGATCTCATCCGGGACTCCGAACAACATTCGGTAACCACGTATATCTATTCCCTATAACCCTAGCGTCATCGAACCTTAAGTGTGTAGACCCTACGGGTTCGGGAGTCATGCAGACATGGCCGAGATAACTCTCCGGACAATAACCAACAGCGGGATCTGGATACCCATGTTTGCTCCGACATGTTCCACGATGATCTCATCGGATGAACCACGATGTCGAGGATTCAATCAATCCCGTATACAATTCCCTTTGTCTAGTGGTACGATACTTGCCCGAGATTCGATCGTCGGTATCCCGATACCTTGTTCAATCTCGTTATCGGCAAGTCTCTTTACTCGTTCCGTAACACATCATCCCATGATCAACTCCTTGGTCACATTGTGCACATTATGATGATGTCCTACCAAGTGGGCCCAGAGATACCTCTCCGTTTACACGGAGTGAAAAATCCCAGTCTCGATTCGTGCCAACCCAACAGACACTCTCGGAGATACCTGTAGTGTACCTTTATAGCCACCCAGTTACGTTGTGATGTTTGGCACACCCAAAGTATTCCTACGGTATCCGGGAGTTGCACAATCTCATGGTCTAAGGAAATGATACTTGACATTAGAAAAGCTTTAGCATACGAACTACACGATCTTTGTGCTAGGCTTAGGATTGGGTCTTGTCCATCACATCATTCTCCTAATGATGTGATCCCGTTATCAACGACATCCAATGTCCATGGTCAGGAAACCGTAACCATCTATTGATCAACGAGCCAGTCAACTAGAGGCTTACTAGGGACATGGTGTTGTCTATGTATCCACACATGTATCTGAGTTTCCTATCAATACAATTCTAGCATGGATAATAAACGATTATCACGAACAAGGAAATATAATAATAACCAATTTATTATTGCCTCTAGGGCATATTTCCAACAGTCTCCCACTTGCACTAGAGTCAGTAATCCAATTCACATCGATATGTGATTAACACTCAAGGTCACATCCCCATGTGACTAACACCCAAAGAGTTCTGGGTTTGATCATGTTATGCTTGTGAGAGAGGTTTCAGTCAACGGGTCTGCAGCATTCAGATCCGTATGTACTTCGCAAATTTCTATGTCATCTTGTAGATGCAACTACTACGCTACGTTTGGAGCCATTTCAAATAACTGTTCTACTTGGAGCTATTCTAAATTGTTGCTCCATTATACGTATCCGGTATCTCTACTCAGAGCTATTCGGATAGGTGTTAAGCTTGCATCGACGTAACTCTTTACGTCGGACTCTTTATCACCTCCATAACCGAGAAACATATCCTTATTCCTCTAAGGATAATTTAGACCACTATCTGGTGATCTACTCCTAGATCACCTTTGTACCCTCTTGCCAAATATGTGTCAAGGCACACATCAGGTGTGGTACTCAGCATGGCATACCGTATGGAGCCTATGACAAAAGCATAGGGGATGACCTTCGTCCTTCCTCTTTCTTCTGCCGTGGTCGAGCTTTAAGTCTTAACTTCATACCTTACAACTCAGGCAAGAACTCCTTCTTTGACTGATCCATCTTGAACACCTTCAAGATCATGTCAAGGTATGTGCTCATTTGAAAGTACCATTAAGCATTTTGATCTATCCATATAGATCTTGATGCTCAATGTTCAAGTAGCTTAATCCAGGCTTTCCATTGAAAAACACTTTCCAAATAACCCTATATGCTTTCCAGAAATTCTACGTCATTTCTGATCAACAATATGTCAACAACATATACTCATCAGAAATTCTATAGTGCTCCCACTCACTTCTTTGGAAATACAAGTTTATCATAAACTTTGTATACACCCAAAAACTTTGATCATCTCATCAAAGCATACATTCCAACTCCGAGATGCTTATTCCAGTCCTTAGAAGGATAGCTGGAGCTTTGCATACTTGTTAGCATCTTTCAGGATTAACAAAAACCTTCCGGTTGTATCACATACAACCTTTCCTCAAGAAAATCGTCGAGGAAACAATGTCTTGGCATCCTGTCTGCAAGATTTCATAAATAATGTAGTAATCGCTAATATAATTCCAATAGACTCTTAGCATCGCTACGAGTGAGAAAGTCTCATCGTAGTCAACTCCTTGAACTTGTCGGAAAACATCTTAACGACAAGTCGAGCTTTCTTAATGGTGATACTTACCATCATTGTCCATCTTCCTTTTAAAATCCATATGTACCTAACAGCCTTACGACCATCAAGTAGTTCTTCCAAAGTCTACACTTTGTTTTCATATATGGATCCTCTCTCGGATTATATGGCCTCGAGCCATTTTGGAATCCAGGCCCACCATCGCTTCTCCATAGCTCGTAGGTTCATTGTTGTCTAGCAACATGACTTCCAAGACAGGATTACGTACCACTCTGAATTAGTACGCATCCTTGTCATCCCACGAGGTTTGGTAGTGACTTGATCTGAAGTTTCATGATCACTATCATAAGCTTCCACTTCAATTGGTGTAGGTGCCATAGGAACAACTCCCTGTGCCCTGCCACACACTAGTTGAAGAGACGGTTCAATAACCTCATCAAGTCTCCACCATCCTCCCACTCAATTCTTTCAAGAGAAACTTTTCCTCGAGAAAGGACCCGATTCTAGAAACAATCCCTTATTGCTTTCGGATCTGAGACAGGAGGTATACCCAACTGTTTTGGGTGTCCTATGAAGATGCATTTATCCGCTTTGGGTTCTAGCTTATCAGCCTGAAACTTTTTCACATAAGCGTTGCAGCCCCAAACTTTTAAGAAATGACAGCTTAGGTTTCTCTAAACCATAGTTCATACGGTGTCATCTCATCGGAATTACGTGGTGCCCTATTTAAAGTGAATGTGGTTGTCTCTAATGCCTAACCCATAACTATCGTGGTAATTCGATAAGAGACATCATGGTATGCATCATATCCAATAGGGTGCAGTTATGATGTTCGGACACACCATCACACTATGGTGTTCCTGGCTATATTGGTTGTGAAACAATTTTCACAATGTCTTAATTCTGTGCCAAACTCGTAATTCAGATATTCATCTCTACGATCATATCATAGACATTTTATCCTCTTGTCACGATGATGTTCAACTTCACTCTGAAATTACTTGAACCCTTCAATAATTCAGACTTATGTTTCATCAAGTAAATATACTCAGTATCTACTCAAATCATCTGTGAAGTAAGAACATAACGATATCCACTACATGCCTCAGCACTCATTGGACTGCGCACATCAAGATGTATTACTTCCAACAAGTTGCTTTCTTGTTCCATTTTACTGAAAACGAGGCTTTCAGTCATCTTGCCCATGTGGTATGATTTGCATGTCTCAAGTGATTCAAAATCAAGTGAGTCCAAATGATCCATCTGTATAGAGTTTCTTCATGCATATCTACCAACAAACATGGTTCGCATGTCTCAATCCTTTCAAAATGAGTGAGTCCAAAGATCCATCAACATGGAGCTTCTTCATGCGTTTTATACCAATATGACTCAAATTGCAGTGCCACATTTGTGTGGTACTATCATTACTATCTTATACCTTTGGCATGAAAATGTGTATCACTACGATCGGGATGGTATTATTCAAATAAACAGAGTAACCATTATTCTCCTTAAATGAATAACCGTATCGCGATAGACATAATCCAATCATGTCTATGCTCAACGCAAACACCAAATAACAATTATTTAGGTTTTAATACCAATCTCGATGGTAGAGGGAGCGTACGATATTTGATCAACCTTGGAAATACTTCCAACACATATCGTCATCTCACCTTTTAGCTAGTCTCCGTTTATTCCGTAGCCTTTTGTTTCGAGTTACTAACAGTTAGCAACCGAACCGGTATATAATACCCTGGTGCTACTAGGAGTACTAGTAAAGTACACATTATAATGCATATTCAATATACTTCTGTCGACCTTGCGAGCCTTCTCATCTACCAAGTATCTAGAGTGGTTCTGCTTCAGTGACTGTTCCCCTTATTACAGAAGCACTTAGTCTCGGGCTTGGGTTCAACTTTGGGTTTCTTCACTAGAACAGCAACTGATTTGTTGTTCCATGAAGTATCCCTTTCTTGCCCTTGCCCTTCTTGAAACTAGTGGTTTTACTAACCATCAACGATTGATGCTCCCTTTTGATTTCTACTTTTCGCGGTGTCGCGAAGAGCTCAAGGATCATATCTATCCCTGATATGTTATAGTTCATCACGAAGCTCTAGTAGCTTGGTGGCAGTGACTTTGGAGAACCATCACTATTTCATCTGGAAGATCAACTCCCACTCGATTCAAGCGATTGTTGTACTCAGACAATCTGAGCACAAGCTCAAGATTGAGCTTTTCTCCCTTATTATGCAGGCTAAGAAAATCGTCGGAGGTCTTATACCTCTTGACGTGGGCACGAGCCTGAAATCCCAATTTCAGTCCTTGGAACATCTCATATGTTCTGCGATGTTTCAAAAACGTCTTTGGTGCCTCAATTCTAAACCATTTAGCATTACGCACTGAACTATCATGTAGCCATCAAAACGTGTATGTCAGATGTTCGCAACATCCACAGACGACGTTCGAGGTTCAGCACACTGAGCGGTGCATTAAGGACATAAGCCTTCTATTGTCTGCATAAATGCTACTATCAACTTTCAACTAATTCTTCTCTAGGAACATATCTAAACAGTAGAACTGAAGCGCGAGCTACGACATAATTTGCAAAGACCTTTTGACTATGTTCAGGATAATTAAGTTCATCTTATGAACTCCCACTCAGATAGACATCCCTCTAGTCATCTAAGTGATACATGATCCGAATCAACTAGGCCGTGTCCGATCATCACGTGAGACGGACTAGTCATCATCGGTGAACATCTCATGTTGATCGTATCTTCTATAAGACTCATGTTCGAACTTTCGGTCCTCCGTGTTCCGAGGCCATGTCTGTACATGCTAGGCTCGTCAAGTTAACCTAAGTGTTTCGCATGTGTTCCGAGGCCATGTCTGTACATGCTAGGCTCGTCAACACCCATTGTATTCGAACGTAAGAATCTATCACACCCGATCATCATGTGGTGCTTCGAAACGACGAACTTTCGCAACGGTGCACAGTTAGGGAGAACACTTCTCTTGAAATTTTAGTGAGGGATCATCTTATTTAAGCTACCGTCATTCTAAGCAAATAAGATGTATAAACATGATAAACATCACATGCAATCAAATAGTGACATGATATGGCCAATATCATATTGCTCCTTTTGATCTCCATCTTCGGGGCTCCATGATCATCATCGTCACCGGCATGACACCATGATCTCCATCATCATGATCTCCATCATTGTGTCTCCATGAAGTTGTCTCGCCAACTTATTACTTCTACTACTATGGCTACCGGTTAGCAATAAAGTAAAGTAATTACATGGCGTTGTTCAATGACACGCATGTCATACAATAAATAAAGACAACTCCTATGGCTCCCGCCGGTTGTCATACTCATTGACATGCAAGCCGTGATTCCTATTAGAAGAACATGATCAATCTGATACATCACATATCATTCATCACATTCTTCTTGGCCATATCACATCACATAGCATACCTTGCAAAAACAAGTTAGACGTCCTCTAATTGTTGTTTGCATGTTTTACGTGGCTACTATGGGTTTCTAGCAAGAACGTTTCTTACCTACGCAAAAACCACAACGTGATATGCCAATTGCTATTTACCCTTCATAAGGACCCTTTTCATCGAATCCTATCCGACTAAAGTGGGAGAGACAGACACCCGCTAGCCACCTTATGCAACTAGTGCATGTCAGTCGGTGGAACCAGTCTCACGTAAGAGTACGTGCAAGGTCGGTCCGGGCCGCTTCATCCCACAATGCCGCCGAATCAAGATTGGACTAGTAACGGTAAGCATATTGAACAAAATAAATGCCCACAACTACTTTGTGTTCTACTTGTGCATAGAAACTACGCATAGACCTAGCTCATGATGCCACTGTTGGGGAACGTAGCAGAAATTCAAAATTTTCTACGCATCACCAAGATCAATCTATGGAGAAGTCTACCAACGAGGGAAGGAGAGTGCATCTACATACCCTTGTAGATCACTACGCGGAAGCGTTCAAGAGAACGGGGTTGATGGAGTCGTACTCGTCGTGATCCAAATCACCGATGATCCTAGTGCCGAACGGATGGCACCTCCGTGTTCAACACACGTACAGCCCGGTGACGTCTCCTACGCCTTGATCCAGCAAGGGGAGAAGGAGAGGTTGGGGAAGACTCCATCCAGCAGCAGCACGACGGCGTGGTGGTGTTGGAGGAGCGTGGTACTCCAGCAGGGCTTCGCCAAGCACCGCAAGAGACGAGGAGGGAGAGGGGTAAGGCTGCGCCAAGAAGGAGAGGAACTCATCTGTTGGCAGCCCCAAGTCCTCAAGTATATATAGGGGAGAGGGAGGGATGCGCCCCACCTAGGGTTCCACCCTAGGGGCGGTGGCCAGCCCCAATCCCATCTAGGGTGGCGGCCAAGTGGAGGGGGAGAGGGAGGCGCACCAGGCATGGGCCTTAAGGCCCATCTGCCCTTAGGGTTTGCCCCCTCTTCCCCTTAGGCGCATGGGCCTTGGTGGGGAGGCGCCCCAGCCCACTTAGGGGCTGGTCCCTTCCCACTATTGGCCCATGTAGGCCTCCGGGGCTGGTGGCCCCACCTGGTGGACCCCCGGACCCCTCCGGTGGTCCCGGTACACTACCGGTGATGCCCGGAACACTTCCAGTGGCCAAAACTATACTTCCTATATATTAATCTTTACCTCCGGACCATTCCGGAACTCCTCGTGACGTCCGGGATCTCATCCGGGACTCCGAACAACATTCGGTAACCACGTATATCTATTCCCTATAACCCTAGCGTCATCGAACCTTAAGTGTGTAGACCCTACGGGTTCGGGAGTCATGCAGACATGGCTGAGATAACTATCCAGCCAATAACCAACAACGGGATCTGGATACCCATGTTGGCTCCCACATGTTCCACGATGATCTCATCGGATGAACCACGATGTCGAGGATTCAATCAATCCCGTATACAATTCCCTTTGTCTAGTGGTACGATACTTGCCCGAGATTCGATCGTCGGTATCCCGATACCTTGTTCAATCTCGTTACCGGCAAGTCTCTTTACTCGTTCCATAACACATCATCCCGTGATCAACTCCTTGGTCACATTGTGCACATTATGATGATGTCCTACCGAGTGGGCCCAGAGATACCTCTCCGTTTACACGGAGTGAAAAATCCCAGTCTCGATTTGTGCCAACCCAACAGACACTTTCGGAGATACCTGTAGTGTACGTTTATAGCCACCCAGTTACGTTGTGACGTTTGGCACACCCAAAGTATTCCTACGGTATCCGGGAGTTGCACAATCTCATGGTCTAAGGAAATGATACTTGACATTAGAAAAGCTTTAGCATACGAACTACATGGTCTTTGTGCTAGGCTTAGGATTGGGTCTTGTCCATCACATCATTCTCCTAATGATGTGATCCCGTTATCAACGACATCCAATGTCCATGGTCAGGAAACCGTAACCATCTATTGATCAACGAGCCAGTCAACTAGAGGCTTACTAGGGACATGGTGTTGTCTATGTATCCACACATGTATCTGAGTTTCCTATCAATACAATTCTAGCATGGATAATAAACGATTATCATGAACAAGGAAATATAATAATAACCAATTTATTATTGCCTCTAGGGCATATTTCCAACACGGAGTGCAGGACCCAGGCGCCGAGGAAGAAGGGAGCGGGGGCGAGAGCGGCGAGGAGCATTCGGAAGCCGAGGAGGACGAGGAGAGCGAGGAATCGACTGATGAGGAAGAATTCGACTCGCCTCCTCGCAGGGAGGGGAGGTCCAAGCACACTCATGACCCGGCAAGTGCTCCGGACTTGGTGGCTGCGCCAACTGGGCAGTCCTCGAAGCGCCCCAGGACGTCTTCCCCGACGCCGACTGAGAAGGCTCCAAAGCAATCTAAGGTCATGCCGCCCCCAGCGCCGAAAGTGCCGAAAGCCATCTCCTCCAAACTGCCAAAAGCTTTGCCCAAGATCAAAGTGATCGTTCCTACTATCTCTGGGTAACCATCTGACTTGTCCTTCATGTGGATTCGATTAACTGGGTGTAACCGATTGAATGCGGGCCTTTGCAGTGCTGCTACGTCAGGGACCTCTTCATACCAGTACCGGGACGAGGAAATGGAGGATGCGGTAACCTCTAATCCAGGTATGAACTCTTGCGATTTCGATTCTTGATCCTTTTAGGGTCGAGTGGTTCACTTGGAGTCGAATGTTCTATCTTGCAGCTCCACCCAACATCATTGATCTTCCGGACGACGACGAAGATGTGGCTCCTAAGCCTAGGAAGAGCAAGAAGGTAATAGCTGGCAGGGTGGCTCGGCAAGAACCAACTGCAACGCCTCCCGTCCATCAAGCTGAAGACGTGGGCAGGGCCACTGTGACGTTCGCTACACCCTTGTCGAGTGGGCATCCCACGCGGTCGACCGCACCTGTGGTTCCTTCGACTATCCAACTCCACGCCACGGAGCTTCAAGCAGCCGCACCTGGGTCGTCTGCACACTTTTTCACCAGCTACCCCGTCCCAGACAACCAGTCGGAAGCGGCTGCGAAAGCCATCCGACAGGCTGATATGATGATGGAGCGGGTGAAGATAGTGCACGAGAGCAGTCAGGCTGCTTACGACGCTAGTGCCGCCCTTCGGGCCAATGTCCAGGTGAGTATACTTTCCGACTGCTTTTGTTCTCGAAAAATCTTCTTCTGCACAATCTTCTGCTGTTTGCGTAGAATTAGAGCACCCACTGGGTGTGGCTGTCGTTTTTGGTAGCTTCGTTCTTCCACTTGGTCTGGGCGAGTGGGACCAGAACTGGTGGGGGCACGCTAAGTGCACCCACTGGGTGTAGTCCCCGAGACCACGGTGGACTGCTGGCAGTCGACTGTGGTCTAAGTTCTTCTTTCTTGACGGTGCAATTGTTCTCTCTTTTCCTCTTTTTTTACTCCTTGCACTCGACTTCGGCGGGCCGGTCGAGTAGGATCAGAACCGGTGGGGGCATGCCAAGTGCACCCACTGGGCGTAGTCCCCGTGACCGCGGTCGACTGCTGGCAGTCGACTGGGGTCTGAACAGCTTGTTGCCCACTTCTTTAGGTTTTATTCACTCGGAAATGAACTGCCTTCGATCCTATCGGTTGATTTGTCTTTTGCCTTCTGCAGAAGTCTTGTACCCTTATTTCCAAGTTTGCCGAACTCGAAGAGAAGCAGAGGCAACTCAACTTAGACTTGGAATTGGCTCAGAAATATCTGAAAAAAGCTCAAGACGAGGCCGCTGGTGTGGAAGGTAACTGATTGTCGACTGAATTTCAATTTATCTCTTTGATCTCTTCTTTGATTCGATTACTTCTTTTGCAGAGAAAATGAAGTTGGCTCTGGACAAGAAGGACTCGGACCTCGCCGCCGCGCAAAAAGCAGCCCAAGACAAAACCGCTCTTGCAGACAAGAAGCTTGCTTCAATCGGAACGCTTGAAGGAGAGGTGAATAAACTGAAATCTTGTCTTAATGAAGCTAACCGCGAAGTGACCGGCCTAAAGAAGGACAAGGTCGTCCTGAACGAAAAGTTGGAGTATGCGATCCGCAAGAGGAATGACACAGAAGCTTATCTGAGAACCCTCGCCAAGAAGCTTTATCTCACGCTGGAAGGTATTTCTTTTAATCCGACTCTGTTGATGCTTGCAATCGGATTTTGCTCGGTTAATGAACTGACTTTTGGCTGCAGAACTCTGGAGTCCCGTATCTGGACCCTATTGCTTCCCCAGTCTACGACGAAACTGCGATGAACATGCTCCGACTGGAGTCCCGTATCGCCAGCGCCACAAGCTACCTCGCACGCCTGAAGGAGGTTGTCTCTCGAATCGACTCGACGCTTTGGCCGGGGGCGACGCTTCAGAATGATCTGGAATCTCTGATGACTCGATTGAACGAGATCCCTGACCGAGCGCAAGAATGGAAGAAATCCTCCGCCCAGTGTGGTGCCGATGTGGGACTGTCCCTGGTGCGAGTCCATTGCAAGGAGGCTCGTGAAGACAAGCTGCCTGCGATCAAAGTCGCTAACACCAAAAAGCACAACTTCCAGTCCTTCATGGGGACTTTCATTGCTGCCGCCACTCGGATCGCTGATGGGATCGATCTGGACTCATTCGTGGAGCCTGCCAGCCCTCCTATGGCCGAGTGAACAATCTTATGAAACTTGGATACACTTTAAATTTTCCTCGGAATGCCGAGTGGTTTCTATACCCGTTAAACTCCTTCGGGCTTGGTGCCCTAGTACTTTCGATTTGCTGCTTGGAACATTTTTAGGATTTATCTGAATTTGGTTTATCTCCGAATGTGCTTGTGTTTTCCTTCGGATGGACTTTGCTTGCTGCACCTCATCGTCCTTGCGGATAGGGATGGAGCGGACGTTGTATTTGTGCCGCAGCTCCAAAGGAGAAGGTTGCAGTCGACCTACACCTCGTCGTCCTTGCGGATAGGGATGGAGCGGACGTTGTATTTGTGCCGCAGCTCCGAAGGAGAAGGCTGCAGTCGACCTGCGCCTCGTCGTCCTTGCGGATAGGGATGGGTCTCAAACTTAGGTGAGTACTGGACTGCAACTAAGCCCCCGAGTGGGAGGATTGCTCTCCACTCGGTAGGATTTTTCCAAACTTAGGCGAGTGTTGGACTGCCGTTAAGCCTCTTAGCGAGAGAACTTAGGCGAGTACTCGACTGTAGCTAAGCCCCCCGAGTGGGAGGATTGCTCTCCACTTGGTAGGATGTTTTCAAACTTAGGCGAGTGTTGGACTGCCGTTAAGCCTCTTAGTGAGAGAACTTAGGCGAGTACTCGACTGCAGTTAAGCCCCCGAGTGGGAGGATTGCTCTCCACTCGGTATGATTTTTTCAAACTTAGGCGAGTGCTGGACTGCCGTTAAGCCTCTTAGTGAGAGAACTTAGGCGAGTACTCGACTGCAGCTAAGCCCCCGGGTGGGAGGATTGCTCTCCACTCGGTAGGATTTTTTCAAACTTAGGCGAGTGCTGGACTGCCGTTAAGCCTCTTAGTGAGAGAACTTAGGCGAGTACTCGACTGCAACTAAGCCCCCGAGTGGGAGGATTGCTCTCCACTCGGTAGGATTTTTTCAAACTTAGGCGAGTGCTGGACTGCCGTTAAGCCTCTTAGTGAGAGAACTTAGGCGAGTACTAGACTGCAGCTAAGCCCCCGTGACGGTGTCCTGGACTAGGGGGTACTCAACACGTCATCTCCCGATCTGATAGATTGGGCCGAGGACCCCCGTGGCCGTATACTCATGGGCCAGTTCGGACAGCTGCCGCATACAAGGAATATTCCACAAGCTTGGCGATGCGGATATTCAAGATCTCCTACCATTGTAACCGACTCTATGTAACCCTAACCCTATCCGATGTCTATATAAACCGGAGGGTTGTAGTCCGTAGGCAATCAACTCCATATACAACAATCATACCATAGGCTAGCTTCTAGGGTTTAGCCTCCTTGATCTCATGGTAGATCTACTCTTGTACTACCCATATCATCAATACTAATCAAGCAGGACGTAGCGTTTTACCTCCATCAAGAGGACCCGAACCTGGTTAAACATCGTGGTCCCTGCCTCCTGTTACCAGCCGGCCTAGACGCACAGTTTGGGACCCACTACCCGAGATCCGCCGGTTTTGACACCGACATTGGTGCTTTCATTGAGAGTTCCGCTGTGTGATCGACAAAAGGATCAATGGCTCGCCTGCAGATCAACTGCGACTTCGGCATCTTCGTCACCAGCTCGACTGGTCACCTTGGTTCGACCAAGAATTGCGCCCCGTGTTCGGATCACCATGTTCGGACAAGGGCCTTCATCAAACATCAACTCCGATCTCTATCAAGATCACGGAGGAATCATCTATGGAGCTCGGGGGCTCAACGTCAACATTGCCCTCAAGCGACCGTGCTGTTTTTCCAAACAACAAACTTGTATCCGCTGCCACCACCTCTTAGAGCATCGCTTTGACGATCCCTTTGGTGGAATTGTGCGGAATTGAGTCTTCAAAGACCATGCAAAATTTCGTCGAGTTCCGATGGAGGAATCTCCGGCAATCTATAATATACCAGAGCCGTGTCAGATCTGGACGGGAATCTGGACGAGTTTAGGGCGTGATGTCCAGCTTCTAGCTAGGACGTCCTTTGGAAGATCCAACCGTTGATCGTCTGCGGAATTACTATATCTACCACCCCTCAAAATTTCAGCTCGATCCGACCGTCCAAACTCCGGGAACCTTCCAATTAATGCATCACTTTTCGGATCTGTTTTCTGCGCGACAACGAATCCGACCCGAATTCATCTTTTTTATGAATGGGATTTCGGACATCCTTTTTGAAGAAAGTTTTGTATGGGGTATTGTGTTTTGTTCCCAAGCGCGTCCCGCTAATTTTGAAGTCTTTTTCAATATGATTTTCACCATCACGCTGGTGTCAAACCAGCCTGATAACGTTGCTGTACGGCTGCCGACCTGCGCTAGACACGCTGTCACTTTATTGAGCCGAGCTCAATTTCTTCGGATCATCATCTCGGCAAGCCGAACAAGAGTTCGCCATCGCGAAGGATAAATCATCACCAACATCGCCGCCCCACGGATTACACGGAGCGGGCATACCGTCATCGCCGCACGGTCACTTCATCAAGCCGGCATCGACCACGTCACGACCTGCATCGATAGGGCCGCACTATTGCTTCTTCAAGCTGGTGCCCATCACGCCGACTTACTTCGACATCTCGGCTGGACCGGGGGCTTCGCCATCTCTTTATCAACCTACTTCGGACGCTTCGGCGTCACTAGCCGACCAGCTCCGTCACGTTAGCTGGGCCGAGGGCTTTGCCTCGGCGAGTCAACCTTTACCAGCATTGCCATGCCGTCATTTTATCGCCCATCAGGCAATGGGTGTGCGGAGCGAGTCCCAATTTTGGGAATCATCTTCCTTCGGATTGCTACAACAAATAAACCAGGTGCTATTAATCCCAGTATTTTTTGGTTGTTTGGGTTCATTTTTCCCAAGGAATTATTACTCTGGTTTGTCCATGCTATGTACACAGGTCTATCAAATGGTGACCGCATTAACGACGGTCACGTGGTGGTTCGATCAGTTTCCGTACATAGTCCGGCGAACGCCGCATCCGGAGCTCGGACCGACCTGTGAATTCAGGCTTTGCCACGCCTTTACTACATCACGCCGACGCCCTGCATCGGCATTGACTTCGGCGCCAGGCCATATTTCTTCTATTCCTCACTTTGCATAAATTATTTATTATGCAACATTTTTTTTAATTATCATTATTACTATTATCTCCGATTTGCACTATTTTTTGTGCATAGGAAAATGATCCGGGGACTTCGGCGTCACCCTGTCGGTCTGCATTGACCGTGCTATGTCACCACTTCGGTGTGTCGAGCTCTCCGCTCTGCCACCTCAGGACCGGCTTGGGGGATGGAACCTTGCCCCGCATCAAGCTCGGACCGTGTCATCAATACCGAACACATTAACCAGCTAAGTCGGTTTCATGCGCAAAGCTTTAATTTCTAACTTGTGTTCGGTTCGACCAAGAATTATACTTTTTTGGAAAAAAGTTGCTTGTAAAAAATTTCCTTGTCCAAACTTTGTTTGTGACGCATAAATTCAAATACCCCGTTTACTTGGGGGCTTCCTTTATGAAGCTTTTTCTCTTGCATATGATTATACTTGTACGACTTCGTTTCTTGTTCGTGTATTACGCCACAATATGCACCATATTGACTTAAGCGATTTGCAAGATGGGTTGCCTCGCTCCTGTGTTTACCCCTACGTTCCCGATTGTTCGGCTAGGGAGTAAAGGGAGCACCTCTGCGATTGTCACGATCGTGTCACCCGAGCCGGACCTCAGACTGGGTGAAGCCGAAAGCTAGCGCTCTTATTGTTTTCAATGATGGTCGGCACACAACGGAACTCATGAGTACAAAAAATCTATTGCACTAGTCTCATAATAACAATGAGCGCCGAAGAAAGGTATCGGTGGGGGTACTATTTTCTTCGAAGATGCTTTTTACACTTTGCAGTAATATAGCATAAGTTCCCTGAGCGCGCTTTGTCTGTTACAGCCTTATGGCCTGATTGCCTGGTTATTGGAAACACCGTCGATATTCTCGACAGATGGAGTACATAACACTTTTCGGTCCTTGACCGAAGAGGGAGAAGCCGATGGTCGGTTAAGACGCGTTTAAAGTTCGGTTGAACATAGGTACGATATAAGTAGTTCGGTACATGGAATCATTCTTTTACTCAAGTCACTTGGGGGCTCTTAAGTTTATTTGAGCCGTTTTATAATAAGTGTTCTTCTTCTTAGTCGTTGCAAAGTTTTATTATTATTATTATTATTATTATTATTATTATTATTATTATTATTTATCACTCCTTTTTTCGACGCGAGTGTGCGGTCACTAGCCGGGGAGCCTAATTTCTCTCTCAAAGCCGCTAGAGTTTAGTTTGCTAAACTGGCCTAATGAGAAGTACTCCGCCCTCGGGATAGGAGGTTGAAGCCGTAGGCTGACCCGCTCGAAGTCTTGAGATAGGATGTATCATGTTAAAGCACGACAGAAGCACTTCTTTTTTCTAAGACCAATTTTCGGATTGGCACCGAACACTTGATCTTGTTCGGACGTCATGTTTTTACTGACGTTTCTTGGTTTTCCAAGCTTTTTGGCACTTTTTAACTATTTGTGCTCTTCCAGCATTAGTCTCGCAGTGCAACGCCGAACACCTTTAGGGGTTCGGCAAAAACATTCTCAGATATTGCTATATATGCATCGGTTTCGAATTGTGTCTTCGGTCAATAGTTGGGTTGCCCGGCTCCTGCACTTGCTTCCTATGTTCCGTTTTGTTCGGCTAGGCATGCAAAGGGAGAACCACTGCGATTGTGCTTCCAGCTCACATGGTTAAGCACCTCAGTGGAGAAAGCCGAAAACTGACTGTCACAATAAGCGCAAACTGGTCAGCGATCCGATGACTATGTTAAATGATGGGCCGTTCATAACATTGGCCGAAGTGTTTACGGCTTGACCCCGACTGTCGCCGAACACTACCGGGGGCTATTAACTGGCCCCCCAAACTAAATCCTCGATATTTTGCTCTTACATTAGAGCTGAGGTTTAATGATCATGCTTAGCATGACAACCCAAAGAAAGGAATCGATAGCGGGACTATTTTCTTTGGAAGACATTTCTTATGTTAAACAGTAATATAACTCTGTGCGTACCTTTGTTTATAAAACCGTATGGCCAGATTGCCTTGTTTGTTGTAAATCTTTGCCCTCATAAAGGTTTTATAAAGTAGGACAAACACTCTCGGCTACTGGCTGAGGAGGTGGAAGCCGATGGTCGGTCAACAAAGTTTTGTACAATGCGGATCTGAGCATTAATGACGTAAAGTACATGGATACATAGAGTCATTACACATAATTTGTGATTTTCCTATGGATATTGATCCTTAATTCGGCCACCCGTGCCCGCATTAAGGCTCGGGGGCTACTCGGCTTCGGGCTTATTATTTACAAATATTAAAGGGGCACATCGATCCCCTGATCTGGTGTTGCCACCCGACCAGTGTCTCAGGGGCTACTGCATTGCTTGTCCAATGCAGAAAATTTTATGTGCAATATAGTTTCCGAGTAGATTTTGATCCTCAGGTTGGTCGGCCACACCCAACCTGAGTCTCGAGGACTGAGCACACCGCTTTTAGTGTCCCGAAGTATTCTGCCGAGTTTGGACTTGATCCTCAGGCCGATTTTGCAAATCAACCTGAGTCTCAGCGGGTACTAGGATCAGCGGTCTTACGTCATCCTTCAGGAGCATCTCGGGTTTTAGACCGATACACACCTTGAGGGCTACTGGCTATATATCTCGGCAGAGAATAAATTGCACCAATAAAAAATATTCACAAAAATCAGCCCATATTCGGGGTGGTGCACCACCTCGGAAGCAGTCCGGCTTAAAGCTCGACGCTAGTGGCTGGCTCCATAGAGGGCATTTCCGGCATTAAGCTCGGCTAAACTCCTTCAAAAATTTTTGAACCAAGGTGATATGACACCTCAGATATAGTCCGGCATTGGAGCTCGGATACATAGTCCGGCGTTGGAGCTCGGATACATTCCGGCGTTAGAGCTGGGAAGCGGTCCGGCATTGGTGCTCGGCTGCAAATGATACCTCGAATACAGTCTGGTGTTAGAGCTTGGACGCAAGAGGACACTGCCTCCCGGGAACAACTTCAAACCCGAGGTGTGGCATAAAAATAATAAGGCATTGATAAAGGCCGGAAACTTAAAGGGGCTCCTTGGATACCCGGCGTATAAACTCGTCGAATGCATTTCGGCGATCCTCAAGATCGAAGATGAGAAGATTTGTTGAACCAGTTTTCAAGACCGACGACCGAAGATGAAGAACAGTTCGGAAGAATCGAGGAGTGTCCCTAGCTTGAAGACCGGTTCAGGGGGGCTACTGACGGTGTCCTGGACTAGGGGGTACTCAACACGTCATCTCCCGATCTGATAGATTGGGCCGAGGACCCCCGTGGCCGTATACTCATGGGCCAGTTCGGACAGCTGCCGCATACAAGGAATATTCCACAAGCTTGGCGATGCGGATATTCAATATCTCCTACCATTGTAACCGACTCTATGTAACCCTAACCCTATCCGGTGTCTATATAAACCGGAGGGTTGTAGTCCGTAGGCAATCAACTCCATATACAACAATCATACCATAGGCTAGCTTCTAGGGTTTAGCCTCCTTGATCTCGTGGTAGATCTACTCTTGTACTACCCATATCATCAATACTAATCAAGTAGGACGTAGGGTTTTACCTCCATCAAGAGGGCCCGAACCTGGGTAAAACATCGTGTTCCCTGCCTCCTGTTACCATCCGGCCTAGACGCACAGTTCGGGACCCACTACCCGAGATCCGCCGGTTTTGACACCGACACCCCGAGTGGGGGGATTGCTCTCCACTCGGTAGGATTTTTTCAAACTTAGGCGAGTGCTGGACTGCCGTTAAGCCTATTAGTGAGAGAACTTAGGCGAGTGCTCGACTGCAGCTAAGCCCCCGAGTGGGAGAATTGCTCTCCACTCAGTAGGATTTTTTCGAACTTAGGCGGAACGGATTCGCGACTAAGCCCACCCACTGGGGGATTTTAGGAGTAAATAAGAACAACACAATCAAATGAGAGAACCATAAGCTCTTGTCTATGATAAACGAATTACAAAAGGTGTTGCTTATTACATTTTATTCGAACGAGTGTTTAAGTATAAAAGGGGCGGAGCAGCTCCGCGTTCCAAGCCCGCGGCTCGTCTTTCTGATGCTCGATACTGTAAAGATGGTATGCTCCGTTGTGGAGAACTTTGGTGATGATGAAGGGGCCTTCCCAAGTTGGAGCGAGCTTGTGTGGTTTCTGCTGATCCACTCGAAGAACCAAGTCTCCTTCTTGAAAGGCCCGACCCCTCATATTCCTGGCGTGGAATCGACGCAAATCTTGCTGATAAATGGTCGAGCGGATCAAGGCCATCTCTCTTTCCTCCTCTAAGAGATCGACTGAATCTTGCCGGGCCTGCTTTGCTTCCGCTTCGGAGAAGAGTTCAACTCGGGGTGCATTGTGGAGTAAGTCACTTGGCAGAACAGCTTCGACTCCATAGACTAAGAAGAAAGGAGTTCTTCCAGTCGACCGATTAGGAGTTGCCTTAAACCCCACAGAATTGATGGAAGTCCATCAACCCAAGCACCTGCTGCGTGTTTGAGATCACGCATCAGTCGGGGTTTCAGTCCTTTGAGAATTAGGCCATTGGCTCTTTCTGCTTGTCCGTTCGACTGCGGGTGAGCAACAGAAGCATAGTCAACTCGAGTGCCCTGAGAGGTGCAGAAAGCTCTGAACTCGTCGGAATCGAAGTTCGATCTATTGTCCGTGATGATGCTGTATGGGACTCCATATCTAAATGTCAATTCTCCGATAAAACTGACAGCGGTGCTAGCGTCAAGGCTCTTGATAGGTTTAGCTTCGATCCATTTGGTAAACTTGTCGACTGCAACTAGCACGTGAGTGAAGCCGCTTTTGCCGGTTCTCAGCGATCTAACCATATCCAGTCCCCAAACAGCGAAGGGCAAGACGAGGGGGGTGGTCTTCAGGGCTGACGCTAGCTTGTGAGACATATCGGAGTAAAATTGACAGCCTTCACATCTGTCGACTATATCTTTCGCCATCTCATTTGCTCGTGGCCAATAGAACCCAGCTCGGTATGATTTAGCCACGATGTCCCGAGAGGACGCATGGTGACCACAGGTCCTCGAGTGGATGTCATTGAGGATCATTCGACCTTCTTCTGGTGTTATGCACTTCTGACCGACTCCAGTCACACTTTCTCTGAACAGCTGCCCTCTTATCACAGTAAAAGCTTTGGATCGACGGACGATCTGTCGAGCTTCTTCTTCATCCTCTAGGAGCTCTTTCCTGAGGATGTACACAATTTAGGGCACCGTCCAGTTGGGGGTAATGGCCAGAACCTCCAAGATCAGGTCGACCATAGCTAGGACCTCGACTTTAGTCGGATCCGTGGCGCTCTTAGGTTGCGGAGGCTCTTCAGTGAAAGGGTCTTCCTGAATTGTCGGCGTGTGAATATGCTCCAAGAACACATTGATGGGAATGGCTTCTCTCTTGGAACCTATCTTTGCCAATTCATCGGCTGCTTGATTTTTCAATCGGGGGATGTGGTGGAGTTCTAACCGCTCAAACTTCTTCTCAAGCTTTCTCACCGTGTTGCAGTAACCAGTCATGGCTGGACTTCTGACGTCTCACTCCTTCATCACTTGATTAACTACCAAATTTGAGTCACCATAGACCATGAGGCGACAGACGCCGAGTGAGATGGCCATGCGCAACCCATACAGGAGTGCTTCGTATTCTGCTTCATTGTTGGAGGAATCAAAGTGAATCTGGAGGACATATCTGAGCTTGTCTCCTCGGGGGGATACCAGAACTACTCCAGCACCAGAACCGTTCAACATCTTGGATCTGTCAAAGAACATGGTCCAGTGCTCAGAGTGAACTTGAGTCGGCAGTTGCTGTTTGATCCACTCGGTGAGGAAATCTGCTATTGCTTGGGACTTGATAGCTTTCTTTGCCTCAAACTTGATATCCAAGGGAAGGAGTTCAATCGCCCATTTTGCCACTCGACCAGTTGCATCCCTGTTGTGCAGAATCTCTGACAATGGAGCGTCGCTGACGACTGTAACAGAGTGATATGAGAAGTATTGTGCAACCTTCTTCATGGTCATGTAAATTCCACAGACAAGCTTCTGATAGTGAGGATATCTCTGCTTTGACGGGGTCAGGACTTCAGAAATATAATAAACTGGGCGTTGAACTTTGTACGCTTTTCCTTCTTCTTCCCGCTCGACCGTAAGTACTGTACTGATGACTTGTCCAGTGGCTGCTATATAAAGCAATAGAGGCTCTTTGCTGATTGGAGCAGCAAGCACCGGCTGGGTGGAAAGCAGGGCTTTTAGCTCTGCAAATGCTATATCAGCTTCTGGAGTCCACTCGAACTTATCTGATTTCTTCATTAGTCGGTAAAGAGGAAGCGCCTTTTCACCGAGGCGAGAAATGAATCGACTTAGGGCGGCCAAGCAACCAGTAAGCTTCTGGACATCATGCACACGCACATGGCATTTCATTCGGAGTATAGCGCCTACTTTCTCTGGGTTAGCATCGATTCCTCGTTCGAAAACAAAAAAATCGAGTAACTTGCCTCCTGGAACTCCAAACGTGCACTTTGATGGATTGAGCTTGATATCATACCTTCGGAGGTTGGCAAAGGTTTCAGCGAGGTCGGTCAGCAGGTCGGAACAGTTACGTGACTTGACCACAATGTCATCCATGTATGCTTCCACGTTCCGATCGATCTGAGTGAGCAGGCACTTCTGAATCATCCGCATAAATGTGGCTCCGGCGTTCTTTAAGCTGAATGGCATTGTGACATAACAGAAGCACCCGAACGGGGTGATAAAAGCTTTCTTTATTTCGTCGGGTCCATACAGACGGATCTAGTGGTAACCGGAGTAGGCGTCCAAAAAGGACAATCGCTCGCACCCAGCAGTCGAATCGACTATCTGATCGATGCGAGGGAGAGGGAAGTGATCTTTCGGGCAGGCCCGATTGATATGCTTGAAATCGATGCACATGCGGAGTGAGTTATCTTTCTTTGGGACCATGACAACATTGGCTAACCACTCGGAGTGGTAAATCTCTCGGATAAACTCAACTGCCAAAAGCCGAGCCACCTCTTCGCCGATTGCTTTTCTTTTCTGGATGGCGGACCGTCGAAGATGCTCTTTGACTGGTTTCACTTTCGGGTCGACTCGCAAACGATGCTCAGCCAGTCCCCTGGGAACACCTGGCATGTCAGAAGGCTTCCATGCAAAGATGTCCCAGTTCTCACGGAGGAACTAGATGAGCGCTTCTTCCTATTTGGAGTCGAGTGTGGTCAAAATGTGGGTCGGAGCTGCATTGGGGTCCGTCGGGTGAATGTGAACAGACTTCGTCTCGCCAGACGACTGGAATGATGAATCCGTGGCTGGCTTCTTGGCTCGCAACAAGTCACTCAGGTCTGCATGTTTCTGGTATTCTTGCAATTCTACCACGACCATCTGGGCATCGGCGATCTTCGAGCCCTTCTGGAAACACTCTTCCGCCTTTTTTCGATTACCAGAGATAGTGATCACTCCTCTGGGACCAGGCATCTTCAGTTTGAGGTACACGTAACAAGGTCGAGCCATGAATCAACATAAGCTGGCCTGCCCAGAATTGCATGATACGCACTCTAAAAATCCACGACTTCAAACATCAACTTTTCTTTGCGGTAATTTTTGGCATCACCGAAAACCATGTCGAGTGCAATCTGACTGAGGGATGCAACCTTCTTGCCTGGGATGACCCCATGGAAACTCATATGGCTTTCACTGAGTCTGGACATCGGAATGCCCATTCCTTTCAACGTTTTTGCATACAGAATGTTCAGGCCACTGCCACCGTCCATCAGGACCTTTGTCAGTCGAGTGCCTTCGACCACCGGGTCGACCACCAGCGCTTGCCTCCCAGGGGTGGCGATGTGCGCTGGATGGTCAGACTGGTCGAACGTAATGGCAGTCTACAACCATTTCAAGTAACTGGGTGTTGCCGGAGCGACCATGTTCACTTCTCTGTTGATGACTTTCAATTGACTCTATTTTTCAACATCAGCAAAAATCATCAGAGTGGAATTCACGTGAGGATAACCATCATCATCTTCTCCTTCACTCTCAGCCTTGTCTGCCTCCTTCTCCTTTTCCTTGGGCTGTTTCTCTCGAAACTGCTAGATCAAGAGCCGACACTGTCGAGTGGTATGCTTTGGGTAAATGAAATTACCTTCTTCGTCTTTTTTGGTGTGAATATGGCACGACAGATCCAACACGTCATTTCCATCTTGATCTTTTACTTTCTTGGGGTTCCACGGCCCTTTGGGCTTCCCCTTGAACTTTCCTTGAACCACAGCCAAGGCCTCACCCGGAGCAGCTGGTTCGGCCTTGCATTTTTGTTTCCGACTGGAGTTTCCTCCTCCAGCTTCGTGGGTGACTGCTTTGTGCTTGCCGCTACGCAGTCGCTCTTCCTCTTCACCATTGGCATACTTGGTGGCAATTTCCATCATTCAAGTCAGAGTCATGTTTCCTGTCCGACCGAATTTCAGATTCAACTCCCGGTATCTGACGCCTTCCTTGAAAGCACAAATTGCCTGATGATCAAACACATCTTCCACCGTGTGATGCAGGGTGATCCACCTCTAGATATAATCTCTCAAAGTTTCATTCGGTTTCTGGACGCAACACTGTAATTCTGTCAAACCTGCTGGCCGTTTGCAAGTACCCTCAAATGTTCTGACAAACACTCGGGCGAGATCTTCCCAAGTATAGATGCTGCCAGGTGCCAACTGATTCAGCCATGCTCTAGCCGAGCCCTCCAACATTAGAGGAAGGTGTTTCATGGCCAACTCATCATTGCCGCCACCAATCTGGACAGCCACTCGGTAGTCTTCGAGCCAGGTGTCAGGCTTGGACTCTCCGATGAACTTACTGACTCCAGTCGCCAACCTGAAGTTGGGGGGAATCACTGCAGCTCTGATAGCTCTGCTGAAGCACCCTGGGCCAGAGACATGCACCCTATTGCTGGTTTGCGGGCCTCTGTCATGGCCATCTCGGTGAGCTCTGTTTCTGTCGACCAAGCCCTGCACGAGAATAGATCTCGCATCAAAGCCTGGCTCCCTGGGGTCGACTGGAATACCTTTTCCGACGCTAGTAGGGCGCCTGTCTTCATGTGGCCGCGACACATATGGCCCACTCCTTGGAGGAGGCGTGGGCACTCGATGGCGACCATCGCGATCGGCTCGACGATCATACTGCTCCTGGTTTCTGTACTGATCATGCCGCTCTCCACGTCCCTCACGCCTCGGGGGCGATCTCGGGCTATGGGCCTACTGGACCGTATCTGCAACCACATATCTGCTATGGATCCTATCCCGCGATTGAGACACGGCTGTATTCTGCTCTCCTGCTGCCCGGAGCAAGGCCATGATCTGCGCCAGACCTCGGCCAGCTTCTGACTGGGAAGGTTGAATCGACTCTGCTATCCGGGCAGCAGCTGCTAGGTTTTGGATCGGTGTTCGGTATACCTGAGCCGGAGGTGGAAAAGTTGGTGTCGACTGGACTCAGGAGCACATTGACGAGCATGATCGTCGAGTGCGCGCTGGAGGTTCTCCAGTCGAGTGCGCTCAGCCAGATTGGCCAAGCGAGCCTGCTCCAAGGCCTGGGCCTCGGGTGTTTCTCCAACTATAGGAGTATGCAGGGCATTCATGTTTCGGCGACGAAGTTCTTCTCTCTGCTGTGAGGAGAGAGGCTCGGGGCGGTACCCCTTGTGAACGCGCGACGGATCGCCCTTCCCGTCACCTCCGTCTTCATGATTGAAGCCAGGAGGACCGCGTGGTCCATTGACCATCAGGACTTTCGCTGCCGCACTCGGATGCAGTCTCTACGGAGCCAGTCGACAGATCAAACAGGCCGTAGAGAGACTCGTCGGGCTCGATCGCCATGACTTGAGGGGTGGCCGACTGGCGGGCCACCGCATGCTTCACCCACCGTTGAATCCTCGATCGGCCGGTGCGCTTGCTCCGGCGGGTCGCAGGGAGGGGGAAAGCCGTTGGAGTCGATTGGTACTGGGTCGACGGTTGCCGCAAGAGGACGCCGCGGACGCACGCGTGAAAGTGCGTCGCCCCGTGGGCGGGGAGTGCGTCGATGTCGAGTGGTGCCTCCTGAAGCTAAGCGGAGCCGTCGGCGACAAACACGAACGCACCGAGACGGATCTCGCGGCCCTCAGCCAAACCTCCGCCTGGAACCATGATGGTGGGGATCAGAAAAATTGCAACTTCTCCAATAAGTCGCTAAGACACCTGCCCCACGGTGGGCCCCAACTGTCGTGGATCTAAGACTGACAGTAGAATGGGGGGTAAGTATGAGGAGGCAAGGTCCTAGCTATGAAGGAGTTGTACACACGAGTTTTACGAGTTCAGGCCCTTCTCATAGGAAGTAACAGCCCTACGTCTCGGTGCCCTGAGGCGGTCGACTGGATTATATGTGTGTGTGAATTACAAAAAGTGCGAACCCTTGTCCCAGAGGAGGGGGTGGCTTATATAGAGTGCGCCAGGACGCCAGCTCCCCTCCATTACACAGGGTTCAATGCTCATAAAGGAAAGGCGTTACTGGTAACGTCTACAGTAAAGTGTCATAAATGCTCATAATGCTATGGTTTAAATCCTGACCCTTGCAGAGTGGAGGGTTCCTCATCTTCTGGTGGTCGAATGTCTTCAAGGCGGTCGAGTGAGTGCATCTCCGCAGTCGAGTGGACGATGGTTTATCTTTGACTGCTTCTGATTCTTTGCAGAGATGTCCTTGGGGAGGGTATGTTGGACAGGTCCGTGACCCTACCCTAGGTACATAGCTTCATCACTCACCGAGTGACAAAAGGGGTAGTGAGGCACACATGTATCGTTTCTATTAAGGATAAAAATATGGGGTCTATTCCTACATGAATAGATCTTGTCTACATAATGTCATCGTTCTTATTGCATTACTCTGTTTCTCCATGAACTTAATACACTAGATGCATGCTGGATAACGGTCGATGTGTGTAGTAGTAGTAGTAAATGCAGGCAGGAGTCAGTCTACTAATCTTGGACGTGATGCCTATATATTGATCATTGCCTTGGATATCATCATAATTATTTGTTCTTCTACCAATTACCCAACAGTAATTCGTTTACTCACCGTGTGCTATTTTCTTGAGAGAAGCCACTAGTGAAATCTACAGCCCCCGGGCATATCCTTTACCATATTTGCTTTACGATCTATCTTCTAACATATTTATTTTTAGATCAGGATTTCAAAAAAATCCAAAAATACCTTGCTGCACTTTTTCATTACTTATTTTATTTCACGTTTTGTCAAGATCTATTTATCCAATCTCATACAAAACAATTTATCTTTTTACCGTGGAGGGATTGACAACCCCTCTTACGTGTCGGGTTGCAAGTATTTGTTCTTTGTGTGTAGGTACCATTTACATAGTGTTTCTTGGTTCTCCTACTGGATGGAAACCTTGGTTTCACAACCGAGGGAAATACCTATGGTAGCTGTACTGCATCATCCCTTCCTCTTTGGGGAAAAACCGACGCAGTTTCAAGCCGCATCAGACATCAGAGAGACACCCGAAATACTTTTTCCGCCGCCGCAAGTTCCAGAACCACGAGACCTCATCTGGAGGCCTTCTCCGATACTCTGCCGGAGAGGGAATCAATCACGGAGGGGCTCTACATCAACCTTTTTGCCCTTCCGATGATGCGTGAGTAGTTTACTAAAGACCTACGGGTCCATAGTTAGTAGTTAGATGGTTTCTTCTCTCTATTTGATCTTCAATACAATGTTCTCCGTGGTGTTCTTGGAGATCCATTCGATTTAATGACTTTTTGCGGTGTGTTTGTTGGGATCAGATGAATTGTGAGTTTATGATCGGATCTATCCATGAATATCATTTGAGTTTTCTCTCAACTCGTTTATGCATGATTACTATAGTCTCATATTTCTTCTCCGATTTATTAGTTTGGTTTGGCCAACTAGATTGATTTATCTTGCCATTGGAAGAGGTGCTTCCTAATGGGTTCGATCTTATGGTGCTCAATCCCAATGATAGAACGGGACATGACACGTATGTATCGTTGCTATTAAGGATAAAAAGACGGGGTTTATGCATACATGAGTTTATCTTGTCTACATCAGGTCATCTTGCTTAAGGCGTCACTCTGTTTTTCCATCAACTTAATACACTAGATGCATGCTGGATAGAGGTCGATGTGTGGAGTAATAGTAGTAGATGCATAACCATTGCAGTCTACTTGTCTCGGGCGTGATGCCTATATATGATCATTGCCTTGGACCTCATCATAATTATTTGCTTTTTTACCAATTGCCCCACAGTAATTTGTTTACCCACCGTATGCTATTTTCAAGAGAGAAGCCTCTAGTGAAAACTATGGCCCCCGGGTCTATCTTCTATCACATATTAAAACCAAAAATACCTTACTGTGTTATTTATTTATTTTGTATTTTTGTATGATCTATCAATCAAAAACTATACAATTTAATATTGCTCGTAACCATCATGGGATTGACAACCCCTTGTTCACCCTGGGTTGCAAGGAATTGTTGTTTGTGTGCAAGTACTGCTAACGAGTCATTACTTGGTTCTCCTACAAGATTGATAACCTTGGTTCCATAACTGAGGGAAATACTTATCTCTACTGTACTACATCATCCTCTCCTCTTCTGGGAAATCCCAGCGTAGATCACAAGTACCAATCGTCGATCATCCCTTTGGGACCCGTTGACCCCACTTCCGATAGGGAGGAGTAAATACAATGCTAGTTGTTGTTCATAGTTTTTAGGGTTCTTTTGTTATGTGAGTAATCCATAAGTGCTCGTTGTCCGGTGAACTTTGATGTCGTCTATACGGGGATTTGCTTGTAGCCACATGCTAACCGCTTACCGCTGCAAGATAATTCTTCCAGTCCCACTAGAAATCATTACATACTAGAAAACATTGTAGACGAACCCATTCGAGGCCCCTGCGTTGCTCTCCCGGGACAACACAGGCGGCGCCTCTAACTCCACCACAAGGACTCCTCCTCCCCGCCGCCGCCGACAAGAGTCGTTGGGCAAAGCCCCATGCAGCTGCTGGTGGCGGCCAGGTCATCTTCTTAATCCACCCCCATTCCCATTGATGACCCACAAGTATAGGGGATCAATTGTAGCTCTTCTCGATAAGTAAGAGTGTCGAACCCAACGAGGAGCAGAAGGAAATGACAAGTGGTTTCCAGCAAGGTAATGTCCGCAAGTGCTAAAATTATAAGTAGCAGAGTAGTTTGATAGCAAGGTAATTTGTAACGAGCAAGTAATGATAGTAGTAGAAAAAGTGCAGCAAGGTAGCCCAATCCTTTTGAGGCAGAGGATAGCCCAAAACAGTTTCTTATGATAAGCAAAGCGTTCTTGAGGGTACACGGGATTTTCATCTAGTGACTTTCTGTTGGGTAACGTAGTAATTTCAAAAAAATTCCTACGCACACGCAAGATCATGGTGATGCATAGCAACGAGAGGGGAGAGTGTTGTCTACGTACCCTCGTAGACCGAAAGCGGAAGCGTTATGACAACGCGGTTGATGTAGTCGTACGTCTTCACAGCCCGACCGATCAAGCACCGAAACTACGGCACCTCCGAGTTTTAGCACACGTTCAGCTCGATGACGATCCTCGGACTCCGATCCAGCAGAGTGTCAGGGAAGAGTTCCGTCAGCACGACGGCGTGGCGACGATCTTGATGTTCTACTGTCGCAGGGCTTCGCCTAAGCACCACTACAATATTATCGAGGACTATGGTGGAGGGGGGCACCGCACACGGCTAAGAAAACGATCACGAGGATCAACTTGTGTGTCTAGAGGTGCCCCCTGCCCCCGTATATAAAGGAGCAAGGGGAGGTGCGGCCGGCCCTAGGAGGAGGCGCGCCGGAGGATTCCTACTCCTATCGGGAGTAGGACTCCCCTCCTTTCCCTAGTTGGATTAGGACTTGGGGGGAAGGAGGAGAGGGAAGAAAGGAAAGGGGGGGGGGCGCCGCCCCCCTCCTTGTCCAATTCGGACTTGGGGGGGGGGAGGGGTGCACGGCAGCCCCTAGGCCTCCTCTCCTCTTCCTCCACTAGGCACATTAAGGCCCATTAGGTTACCGGGGGGTTCCGGTAACCTCCCGATACTCCTGTAAAATGCCGATTTCACCCAGAACACTTCCGATGTCCAAACATAGGCTTCCAATATATCAATCTTTATGTCTCGACCATTTCGAGACTCCTCTTCATGTCCGTGATCACATCCGGGACTCCGAACAAACTTCGGTACATCAAAATATATAAACTCATAAAGAAACTGTCATCGTAACGTTAAGCATGCGGACCCTACGGGTTCGAGAACAATGTAGACATGACCGAGACATGTCTCCGGTCAATAACCAATAGCGGAACCTGGATGCTCATATTGGCTCCTACATATTCTACGAAGATCTTTATCGGTCAGACCGTATAACAACATACGTTGTTCTCTTTGTCATCGGTATGTTACTTGCCCGAGATTCGATCGTCGGTATCTCAATACCTAGTTCAATCTCGTTACCGGCAAGTCTCTTTACTCGTTTCGTAATACATCATCTCACAACTAACTCATTAGTTGCAATGCTTGCAAGGCTTATGTGATGTGCATTACCGAGAGGGCCCAGAGATACCTCTCCGACAATCGGAGTGACAAATCCTAATCTCGAAATACGCCAACCCAACATGTACCTTTGGAGACACCTGTAGAGCTCCTTTATAATCACCCAGTTACGTTGTGACGTTTGGTAGCACACAAAGTGTTCCTCCGGCAAACGGGAGTTGCATAATCTCATAGTCATAGGAACATGTATAAGTCATGAAGAAAGCAATAGCAACATACTAAACGATCGGGTGCTAAGCTAATGGAATGGGTCATGTCAATCACATCATTCTCCTAATGATGTGATCCCGTTAATCAAATGACAACACATGTCTATGGTTAGGAAACATAACCATCTTCGATTAACGAGCTAGTCATGTAGAGGCACACTAGTGACGTTTAGTTTGTCTATGTATTCACACAAGTATTATGTTTCCAGATAATACAATTCCAGCATGAATAATAAACATTTATCATGATATAAGGAAATAAATAATAACTTTATTATTGCCTCTAGGGCATATTTCCTTCACTTTCACCATGTTGGTTCGATTTGTGTTCGCTACTTTGATAATTTGATATGTGGGTGGACCGGTGCTTAGGTGTTGTTCTTATTGAACAAACCTCCTACTTATGATTAACCCCCACCCCGCGCAAGCTCCGCAACTATGAGAAAAGTATTAAGAATAAATTCTAACCATAGCATTAAACTTTTGGATCCAAACGGTCCCTTACGGAATAGCGCATAAACTGGGGTTTAAGCTTCTGTCACTCTCGCAACCGATCATCTAATTGCTACTCCACAATGCATTCCCTTAGGCCCAAATATGCTGAAGTGTCATGTAGTCGACGTTCACATGACACCACTAAGGAAATCACAACATACATACTATCTAAACATCAAACACATATCAAGTTCACATGATTACTTGCAACATGATTTCTCCTGTGACCTCAAGAACAAAAGTAACTACTCACAAATGATAATCATGCTCAAGATCAGAGGGGTATTAAATAGCATATTGGATCTGAACATATAATCTTCCACCAAATAAACCATATAGTAATCGACGACAAGATGTAATCAACACTACTAGTTACCCACAAGCACGAATCTATAGTTCCGGTATCAAGATTGAACACAAGAGATGAACTAGGGTTTGAGATGAGATGGTGTTGTTGAAGATGTTGATGGAGATTTCCCTCCCCAAGATGGGAGAGTTGTTGGTGATGATGATGACGATGATTTCCCCTCCGGGAGGGAAGTTCTCCCGACGGAATCGCTCCGCCGGAGGACAAAAGTGCCCCTGCCCATGTTCCACCTCGAGACGGCAGCGCTCCGTCCCGAAAGTCATCTCCTAATTTTTTTTCTAGGTCAAAATGACTTATATACTAGAATATGGGCGCCGGAGGTGTGCCTGGGTGAGCACAACCCACCAGGGCGCGGCTGGGCTTCCTGGCGCGCCCAGGTGGGTTGTGCCCACCTGGTGGGCCCCCTCTGGTAGTTTTCTCCAATATTTATAATATATTTGATAAAAAAATCTTCGTGAAGTTTCAGCTTGTTTGGAGTTGTGCATAATAGGTGGCCTGACGTAGCTTTTCAAGGTCTAGATTTCTAGTTGCCGGAATTCTCCCTCTTTGTGTGTACCTTGTAAATTATGAGAGAAAAGGCATTAGAATTACTCCAAAAAAGCAATATTATGGATAAAACATCATAAATAACAGTAGGAAAACATGATGCAAAATGGACGTATCAACTTCCCCAAGCTTAGACCTCGCTGGTCCTCAAGCAAAAACCGAAATCGAAAAACATGTCCACATGCTTAGAGAGAGAGAGGTGTCGATAAAAAAATATGGACATTGAAGCATCATGTTGATTATTATAACAACAACAAACTTAAACATAAGACTCTTATCAGAGAACTTTTATCATAGACTTCTCATGAATATGTGACAATTCCTCACACTATTGAAGTATAAAGCAAAAACTCTATTAAAACCAACAAACTATGTTCTCAGTCAACTTTGCAACTACAATTCATCATCTTTCCAGGAAGGGTCACGTATCAGAGCCTTTAGGCAAGTTCACATACTCAACCATCATATAGTCTTCTACGATTGCTAACACTCACCGCGTACACATGAGCAAAATGTTTCAATCGGACACATAGAAAGATAGGGGCTTATAGTTTCGCCTCCCAACGTATTCACCTCAAGGGTGATGTCAACAATAATAACTCATGCTATCCATGTTCAACTGGACATATGTGCCTAGATCTTTACTCACCATATGATGCTTGCCAAAGGAGAAAAATAAAAAGGAATAGAAGGAAAACTTTGACTCTTTGCATAAAAGTAAATACATAAAAGTAAAAGATAGGCCCTTCGCAGAGGAAAGCAGAGGTTGCCATGCGCTTATTTCTTTGTGTGCTCAACCCCTTAGTGCAAAAGAACATCACGTTGCATTGCCCCTTGTGATAGCGACCTTTATTATGCAGCCTGTCGCTTTTATTCTTCACCATCGCAAGTTCGTGCAACGCTCAATTTTCTCTTACATTAAATGATCTCACACTTTTAGAAGCAATTTTTATTGCCTTTTTGCACCGATGAAAACTTACTTGAGGGATCTTTCTCAATCCCTAGGTAGGTATGGTGGACTCTTGAAAATAAGATTTGGGTTTAAGGGTTTTTGGATGCACAAGTAGTATCTCTACTTAGTGCGGAATTTTTGGCTAGGAAAGTTAGGGGGCAAGTACCACATGTTAAAGGATCTATGACAATATGACTTCTATGTGAATATAAACAAACATAAATTATTAAGTTGTCTTCCTTGTCCAACGTCAACAATTTTGGCATATAATATTTTGATGAGGGCTCACAATCACAAAAGATTTCTAGGATAGTATATTTATACGTGAATCTTCTCTTTCCTTATTAATTATTTCATGAGTTGCATCATTGACTAATGCTATGTTTGTCAATCTCTAATAAATTTTTCTACTTATACCTTTGCTTATGTGGTGTCATCACCTACCATAAGATTAGTATATGATCTTTTTGATTTATTTCCTTTCTTTTATTTATTTCCTTTCTCCTTTTCTTTTATTTGCAACATGAAAGCAAAGAAAGCAAAAACCCAAACTAAACTTTATTATATATCTTGCACACGATTACAAGGCTAGATCACTAAGAAAACTCTCAAAGAAGAAAGGATCGAACCAAACTTTTCTTCGTATAAAGCAAAAGATCAAACAAAAATAAGTAAAGGCAAAAAGATAATGGGATGATACGATACCGGGGCACCTCCCCAAGCTTGGCGGAAGCCAAGGGGAGTGCCCATACCTGATACTCAATTCTCCTTTGGTGGTGAAGAAGATGGTGATGGTGATGGCAATTCTGCCTTCAACTTTTTCATATTGTAGTTGAGGAGAGAAATTTCCTCCTTTAAATCATCGACTTCCAGCTCCAGCTTCAAGATCTTGTCACATAAATCCCCTCTGCTTTTCTGAAAAAAACGAAAAGGAATAGATTGGTTTTTAGACCGGTTAGCTCTCTTAGGGAGACTTGACTTCTTGAACTCCACGTGCATATCCCCAAGTTGAGGTAGAGGAATATCCTCCTCCTCCGAGCTTGAATCATTGATCCTCATCAAGTGAGCATCCTCCTCGTCATCTGTAGTTCGACCATAAGGAGATAGGTCCCCATAGGTCTTTGGGTCAGCAATGAGATGTGAGACATAGTGATGGCAGCTGGAACCACGTCGGTATTTCCCCGGAGAGGGAGGGATGATGCAGCACAGTGGCGGTAGGTATTTCCCTCAGTTATGAAACCAAGGTTATCGAACCAGTAGGAGAACCAAGCAACACAACGTAAACAACCCCTGCACTCAAATAACAACACCTCGCAACCCGACGTGTTAAAGGGGTTGTCAATCCCTTTCGGGTAACGACGCCAGAAATTGGTGCGTGACGGTAAAAAGGTTGTAATAGATTGGATAAATAGATCGCAAATAAAATAAAGTGCAACAAAGTTTTTTTTTGTATTTTTGGTTTAATAGATCTGAGAATAAAATAGGGATGGCAGTTTTGCCCATGGGTATGGGTACCCGCGGGTACCCTACCCGAAAAATGGGTATGGGCAAGACTTGAAGAGATTTTCTACCCACAGATAATGGGTACCCATACCCGCAAAATATATGGGTAGGGCATGGGTAAGAAATTGTGTCCATGGGTTACCCAATGGATACCCAGAAAAAATTAATAAATGAAAATAACTCCTATAACATGTGGGGTTAACATCCACCTCATAGGTTCCAACCCTAAATCTCGTATTCCTTAAACAAGTCATAGCTCATAGGCTCATAATCACCTGCTCGCCACTCCTCATACGTCCTATGTGACTCCTCAAAAAGATGAAATATCGACCCTTTCTCTACCAGACTCTTGTCGAACAGTCGATCTAGCGATCCCCAATTCCCACCACCGCCTTCCACTACGTCGGCCTTCCACCAACCGCTGCTCATACTCCCCTGATGCCTCCAAGAGGCCACCCACTGGAGGAGGCCACATACGTGCTATACTACTCTAGCATGATCACTTGAATTTTGAACTCATTTCTCTACCTCTTAAGAATTTGAATGCTATATATTGTACCCAATGGATACCCACTGGGTATAGGATACCTGATGGGTATGGGCATGGGTGTCAGTTTATACCCATGGGTATTAAAGTGGGTGGGTATAAAAAGTTTCTATGGGTATGGGTTTCGGCAGAAGGAGGTTGTACCCGCCCATACCCTACCCATTGCCATCCCTAGAATAAAAGCAAGGAAAAAGTAGATCACAAAGGCAAATATATGAGGAAGAAGACCCAGGGCCGTAGGTTTCACTAGTGGCTTCTCTCAAGAAAAATAGCAAATGGTGGGTCAACAAATTACTATTGGGAAATTGATAGAACTTCAAATAACTATGACGATATCCAGGTAATGGTCATTACATAGGCATCATGTCCAAGATTAGTAGACCGACTCCTGCCTGCATCTACTACTATTACTCCACACATCGACCGCTATCCAGCATGCATCTAGTGTATTAAGTTCATGGAAAAATGGAGTAATGCAATAAGAATGATGACATGATGTAGACAAGATCCGTTTATCTATATGGCGATAGATATAGATCTCGTCTTTTAATCCTTAGTAGCAATGATACATACGTGTCGGTTCCCTTTCTGTCACTGGGATCAAACACAGTAAGATCGAACCCACTACCGGGCACCTCTTCCCCTTGCAAGATAAATAGATCGAGTTGGCCAGACAAATCCCAAATATAGGAGAAGAAATATGAGGCTATAAGAGATCATGCATAAAAGAGATCAAAGAAACTCAAATCCTTTCATGGATATAAAAACATAGATCTGGTAATAAACTCGAAGTTCATCGATCCCAACAAAGACACCACAAAAGAGTTACATCATATGGATCTCCAAGAGACCATTGTATTGAGAATCGAGAGCAAGAGAGATGAAGCCATCTAGCTACTAACTACGGACCCGAAGGTCTACAAAGAACTACTCACACATCAACGGAGAGGCACCAATGGAAGTGGTGAACCCCTCCGTGATGGTGTCTCGATTGGATCTGGTGTTTCTGGACTCTGCGGCAGTTGGATGAATATTTCGTCGACTCTCCTAGGGTTCTGGTATTTTTGGCGTATTTATAGAGCAAATAGGCGGTCTGGGGTACCCGAGGTGGGCACAACCCACCAGGGCGCGCCAGGGCCTCCTGGTGCGCCTGACGTCTACTACACAACCTTCTTCTTGTAGACGTTGTTGGGCCTCCAAGTGCAGAGGTTTGAAGGACAGTAGCAAATTTCCCTCAAGTGGATGACCTAAGGTTTATCAATCCGTGGGAGGCGTAGGATGAAGATGGTCTCTCTCAAACAACCCTACAACCAAATAACAAAGAGTATCTTGTGTCCCCAACACACCCAATACAATAGTAAATTGTATAGGTGCACTAGTTCGGTGAAGAGATGGTGATACAAGTGCAATATGGATGGTAGATAAAGATTTTTGTAATCTGAAAATATAAAAACAGCAAGGTAACTAATGATAAAAGTGAGCATAAATGGTATTGCAATGCTAGGAAACCAGGCCTAGGGTTCATACTTTCACTAGTGCAAGTTCTCTCAACAATAATAACATAATTGGATCATATAACTAGCCCTGAACATGCAACAAAGAGTCAATCTAAAGTCACTAATAGCGGAGAACAAACGAAGAGATTATTGTAGGGTACGAAACCACCTCAAAGTTATTCCTTCTGATCGATCTATTCAAGAGTCCGTAGTAAAATAACACAAAGCTATTCTTTCCGTTCAATCTATCATAGAGTTCGTACTAGAATAACACCTTAAGACACAAATCAACCAAAACCCTAATGTCACCTAGATACTCCAATGTCACCTCAAGTATCCGTGGGTATGATTATACGATATGCATCACACAATCTCAGATTCATCTATTCAACCAATACAAAGAACATCAAAGAGTGCCCCAAAGATTATACCGGAGAGTCAAGACGAAAACGTGTGCCAACCCTTATGCATAAGTTCACAAGGTCACGGAACTCGCAAGTTGATCACCAAAACATACATCAAGTGGATCTCGTGATATCCCATTGTCACCACAGATAACCACATGCAAGACATACATCAAGTGTTCTCAAATCCTTAAAGACTCAATCCGATAAGATAACTTCAAAGGGAAAACTCAATCCATTAGAAGAGAGTAGAGGGGGAGAAACATCATAAGATCCAACTATAATAGCAAAGCTCGCGATACATCAAGATCGTGTGATATCAAGAACACGAGAGAGAGAGAGATCAAACACATAGCTACTGGTACATACCCTCAGCCCCGAGGGTGAACTACTCCCTCCTCATCATGGAGAGCGCCGGGATGATGAAGATGGCCACCGGAGAGGGATTCCCCCCTCTGGCAGGGTGCCGGAATGGGTCTAGATTTGTTTTCTGTGGCTACGAAGGCTTCTAGCGGCGGAAATCCCGATCTAGGTTTCTTTCTGGAAGTTTTGGGTTATATAAGAGGTGTTGGAGTCAGGAACAAGGCGGGGGGTTCTATGGGCTGTCCACGAGGTAGGGAGGCGCGCCCCCCACCCTCGTGGGCAGCCCGAGACTCTTCTGGCCCAACTCTTTTACTCCGTGTCCTTCTTCTGGTCCAAAAATAAGTTCCATGAAGTTTCAGGTCAATTGGACTCCGTTTGGTTTTCCTTTTCTGCGATACTCAAAAACAAGGAAAAACAAGAACTGGCACTGGGCTCTAGGTTAGTCAGTCCCAAAAATCATATAAAATAGCATATAAATTCATATAAAACATCCAAGGTTGATAATATAATAGCATGGAACAATAAAAAATTATTGATACGTTGGAGACGTATCAAGCATCCCCAAGCTTAATTCCTGCTCGTCATCGAGTAGGTAAATGATAAAAACAGAATTTTTGATGTGGAATGCTACCTAACATATTTATCCATGTAATCTTATTTATTGTGGCATGAATATTCAGATCCATAAGATTCAAGACAAAAGTTTAATATTGACAAAAAATAATAATACTTCAAGCATACTAACTAAGCAATTATGTCTTCTCAAAATAACATGGACAAAGAAAGTTATCCCTACAAAATCATATAGTCTGGCTATGCTCTATCTTCACCACACAAATATTTAAATCATGCACAACCCCTATGACAAGCCAAGCAATTGTTTCATACTTTTGATATTCTCAAACTTTTTCAATCTTCACGCAATACATGAGCGTGAGCCATGGACATAGCACTATAGGTGGAATAGAATGGTGGTTGTGGAGAAGAAAAAGGAGAAGATAGTCTCACATCAACTAGGCGTATCAATGGGCTATGGAGATGCCCATCAGTAGATATCATTGTGAGTGAGTAGGGATTGCCATGCAACGAATGCACTAGAGCTATAAGTGTATGAAAGCTCAACAAAAGAAACTAAGTGGGTGTGCATCCAACTCGCTTGCTCACAAAGACCTAGGGCATTTTGAGGAAGCCCATCATTGGAATATACAAGCCAAGTTCTATAATGACAGATTCCCACTAGTATATGAAAGTGACAACATAGGAGACTCTCTATCATGAAGATCATGGTGCTACTTTGAAGCACAAGTGTGGTAAAAGGATAGTAGCATTGCCCCTTCTCTCTTTTTCTCTCATTTTTTTGTTTTTTTGTTTTTTTGGCCTTCTCTTTTTTATGGCCTCTTTTTTTCTCTTTTTTTTCGTCCGGAGTCTCATCCCGACTTGCGGAGGAATCATAGTCTCCATCATCCTTTCCTTATTGGGACAATGCTCTAATAATGATGATCATCACACTTTTATTTAGTTACAACTCAAGAATTACAACTCGATACAAAAATATGACTCTATATGAATGCCTCCGGCGGTGTACCAGGATGTGCAATGAATCAAGAGTGACATGTATGAAAGAATTATGAACGGTGGCTTTGCCACAAATACGATGCCAACTACATGATCATGCGAATCAATATGACGATGATGAAGCATGTCATAATATACAGAACAGTGGAAAGTTGCATGGCAATATATCTCGGAATGGCTATGGAAATGCCATAGGTAGGTATGGTGGCTGTTTTGAGGAAGGTATATGGTGGGTTTATGGTACCGGCGAAAGTTGCGCGGTACTAGAGAGGCTAGCAATGGTGGAAGGGTGAGAGTACGTATAATCCATGGACTCAACATTAGTCATAAAGAACTCACATACTTATTGCAAAAATCTATTAGTTATCGAAACAAAGTACTACGCGCATGCTCCTAGGGGGATAGATTTGTAGGAAAATACCATCGCTCGTCCCCGACCACCACTCATAAGGAAGACAATCAATAAATAAATCATGCTCCGACTTCATCACATAACGGTTCACCATACGTGCATGCTATGGGAATCACAAACTTTAACACAAGTATCTCTCAAATTCACAACTACTCAACTAGCATGACTCTAATATCACAATCTTCATATCTCAAAACAATCATCAAGTATCAAACTTCTCATAGTATTCAATGCACTTTATATGAAAGTTTTTATTATACCCATCTTGAATGTCCATTATATTAGGACTAGCTTCATAACCAAAGCAAATTACCATGTTGTTCTAAAGACTCTCAAAATAATATAAGTGAAGCGCGAGAGTTCATCTATTTCTTCAAAATAAAACCACCGCCATGCTCTAAAATGATATAAGTGAAGCACTAGAGCAAATGACAAACTACTCCAAAAGATATAAGTGAAGCTCAATGAGTAGTCGAATAATTATGTAACTATATGAAGACTCTCTAACATTTAATAATTTCATATCTTCGTATTTTATTCAAACAACGAGAAAAAAATAAAATAAATGATGCTCCAAGCAAAACACATATCATGTGGTGAATAAAAATATAGCTCCAAGTAAAGTTATCGATGAATGAAGACGAAAGAGGGGATGCCATCCGGGGCATCC